>NW_010333506.1:0-66726 GCF_000700745.2 Antrostomus carolinensis | reverse complement strand
CTGCTGACACTGACAATGATATTTGTGTATGGATGGGAAAATAAACAGAAATGTAGCCTCATGGTTTGTTTCTTTTCTCTGAATGAAATAAATCAGGCACTGATCAGGAAAAGATAGTGCACTGACTTTTTTTATTGAGAAACTCTAAGAGGCAGTCACCTAATGAAATCCCAGTAGTAGCTGCTTTCTACAATGGTGATTACAAATTACAATTATAATTACAAATAACTCCTCTATCTTCCAGAAAAAAAACACTAATTTGCACAAGTTCCAGAGGCACATTCCAGTCCAGACTGGAACAGGCTCCATACAGCTGTTAAATAGCAGACTTCTGCAGACTAAGACATAGCTATAAATGAGAACTTTGATATGAAATAAGGCCACTGAACATCAAAAAGGCTAGCAGGATGAGATGACTTTGGCCCCATGGACAGACTTTATTCACTGCTGAACTGAAATAACATTTAGAATTTTTTTTTATACTGACATGGCGTTCCACGATACAACAGGAATATTTCTTAATAAGGCAAGGAGACATGGCATCCCTCTAGAGATTTTTAACAAAAGATCTGTCCTTTCAGTGCTGCATCTGGCATTACTCCTTACTTCTATAGAGGCTCCCAAACTGAACTTAGTTATGCAATGGGGAGTAATAACCTCGCTCCACTCATTCTAAGTTCAGCACTAAGGTGCTACCCGGTATAAGTGAGCATGAAGGCAGTGATTTTTATTTTTTTTTAAATCAACTTAAACAAAATTTTACAGTTTTCTCTGAAGCTGGAGAATCAGATCCTCAGCTAGTGTAAACTAGCATGAGACTCTTGCCTTAAAATAGACAAAATAGCTAACTGTCCCTAGTTTGTTTTCAATGGAGCTACACTGATTTAAAACAGCTGACAATTTCTTCTGCATCTAGACAGTCTAATTTTTGCTTTGAAAGAAAGTGCCGTTTAAAGTAAATGTCCCCTCTTGAAATAGTAACATCTGGAAGCAATTATTTTCATCTTCAAGCAGATGCTCACAGTGAACAGCTCATTAAGAATGTGACCCATTTTGTTACAGAAAAATTATAGTGTATTTCAGTGGTGTAATGCAACTTGAATTCAGCCAGAATAAATATGCAATTGAAAGAAAAGAAAATACAAATTTATGTTGTTGGTTTTAAAGCAAAAAAGACAATATAAGACAGGCAAAATGGTAATTTGGACTGTAGCAGCTTTAGGAGGATCTTAAGAGATGAATTATATAACAGAAATAGAACATATTCTAGCAAATCTTATTTATAAACAAGATAATTGGTTTTAATTTTTAAATGTACTATAATTTAATTTCTCAAAGTGCTTTTTTTGAAATTTAACTTTTAACTTAAAAATTAAGGAAAAAGCTATTTTATAGTAGAATAACTACAAAGATAAGAAATGCAGAAGCTACAATATGCATGTACCAGACAGATCAATGAACAGCAAACTATTTCCAAACACAACTGTAGTTTTAAAATTCATACTGTATACTTTAAAAATATTTAATTACGTTTTTCCATATTCTCAATGAAACTGAAGCACATGCTGCATATCTCACATTCACATTTTGTTGTCTTGGAAATACATAATTCTTATAAAGCTGCTTATAAAGTTTAACATGACAGAAAATAGCTTAGGAAGAGGACACTACACTGTTCTAGGCTGTCAGCTGCAAGCACAGAAAATTCCAGGATATTTAGCACTCCACAACACAGAAGAAACAATCATGCCATACAGTGACTGAGAAACCATAAGTAAGATTTTAGTTAAGTGGGGGGAAAAAAACCCCAAAGATCCCATTTTGCACTTGTGCACTCTTCAAAATATAACACTCAAGAAATTCAATACTTTTCACCCTTATTAAAGTAGTTGAGAGAGACAGACAGAGCAACCAAGCTACCTACCTGGTAAGCCAAATTCAGCAAGAACCACCACTAATGAGGACTGCACTTTTCAAGTGCTGTGTGTCAGCTGTGGTAGAAATAAGATATTTGCTTAACTGAAAACACAGCTGAGAGCAATGTACATGTGTAATCACCATGAAATGGTGCAAGTCAGTAGCAGAGTGAATTACAGCCCTTCGATTCATCATTTGCCCATTACATAGTTAAGCAACAGAAAGGACAGAACTTCCCACTGCACTGCCAATTTGAACAGCCCTTTACATATGCCTGCTGAGCAGATTCATGCCTATTTTAACTGTAAAGTAACAAAGCAATGTAATGCTCACCTGTATAGATAAGCTGCACAACTTGAGAGCACACTCTGAAAACCTTATGCCTGACAACCAGAGCAGGACAGAGCACTCTTCAAAATCTGAAACACTAAGCTAGCTGCTGGCAAGAAGTTACATGCTATAAACAAGTGCTGAAATTCATCTAAGATCAGATAACTCAGGCAACTGAAAGTTGAAAGAATGATCCTTGCCAGCCAGCAAAGTTCCTGAGAAGCAAACAGATACATACCAGATTCATACTCTGCAACCAAGATAGGATTCTGGCTCCCCTGAGCATAAGACAACTGCAAAACCAGAACAGGTACACACTAAACTGCATTGGATTCAAGTTCCTACCCTCATACAGCTCCTCCCCGCATTCTTTTAAACCACCTTTAAAAGATTCTCCATTGTGCCTCGTGAAGGGCACTGTCTGGAACACCTTCCCCTGCTCCTTGCACCCAGGCAGAAGCGTGCCATAAGCCGACATGAAAAACAGAAATTCACTCCAATTTGCATTCAAGCATTTCAGTTGCTACGTGGATTTTTAAGACAGAAAGAATCATAAGGCCAAGTGCTTTGTACTTTGCAAGAGAATTTAATTGATAGAAGACACAACTGTGTTTACATAATGCAACCATCTGACAAGAGTCCCCTGGATTGCTTCTTGCAATTACATGTCAGAAATAAGATGGAAGGCAGAAACGTATGGTCAAACCCCATACAGAATTTGGTACGGGTCAGGAACAGGAAAGACACTGCCATACAGACCAGCATTTTGATTGGCAAAGCTAACTGCACACTGTTATATTTTATGCCATAGAGCTTCAATGGGAACTGGTATCTGCTAAATAAATCAAATGCAGCACTGGAATAGCAAAGATGTAACTAACTATTCTTACTCATGATAATTACCATAAGAAAAGCACTTAAAAGAACTGTGGAGGTATATGTAGAAAATTCACTTTTCAAACTGACTTAACACAGCTGTCGAGATTGACAGCATAGATTCCATAGCACCAATGTGTTTACATTATGCATGGCTGGTTCTTTCTTCTCCTGAGACAATTTAGGCTACTTTATAGAGCAAAAATCACTTTTGCTTTCCAATTCTGTTCTACATTTGTACACAGTGCAAATGAAAGAAAAGTTGATAGTAAGGTGATAGGAGGTTTCCCTAAGGCTAACAAAGATGTTCAAGACCTTCTCTTCTCTTATAAAACTATTTCTTTCTTAAAATTTAAGAAGAAAGCATTTTAAAAGGCCACCAACTAACTTAGAACAAGACACATACACATCACTGTTCTCCAAAATTGACTGTAATTTTACATTTTAAAGCAGCTGATATACTGGACTGGCACAGCATAAATTGTTTTCATAGGATAATTCTGGGAGTTTGGGGGTTTTTGTTTGGTTTTTTTTGTTTGTTTGGTTTTTTTTAATTTCAAGACATCCTTTACAATGTACTAAGGGGCAAGACAGGTAACTATTCAGACAGGCCAGTATTTCCATACTCTTTACACATTCGATGGCAAGACAGAGGTATGACTGGAAGGCAATTCAGTGAGACCAAACTGGCATGTTGCTCGCAGTTATGCTCCAGAAAATTTTCTCTTAACATTTACTATGAGGGATGATCAGGGAAAAGTGTTTCTGGGCCCAAAATGGAACCATACTTAAGGACTGATTTAAAGTTTTGCCATTGACTTTAATAAGTTTTCAAAAGACCTACTTTGTTTTAAAGAAAGAAAATGCAAACACTTGCAAGGTGAAAAATGCTTTTTCTTGATTAGAATCTGTAGTGGAACAAGTATCCTCACAAAAGCAAAATGCTGAGTTTGACGCTGTAAGCATCACATCTCATGAAAACATACATGCATTATCTCTAACTGTGCACACCAGGGCATCTCTGCATCTGTTACACAAGACTCTCGTCTCTCAATGCTGCTGAGCCATATTTTCTTTGGCTATGGTTTCATAAACAGCTAGGTCACATGCACATCTCACCATTGCCCTTATGCCACACCTTGACCTTTTCTGTGAGCTGTTTCAACTCACTAACCCAGCAGAAAAACATCCCCTTCTTTTTAAACCCCAAGTTAGTTTTCTCCCAGTCACTGAAGAAAAAGTCTGATGAGCGTGAGAGTCAGTATAAAATAAGTTGCTGAAGCACATGGTCAGGAACAGGTAGAAGGATGAAAGAAGAATGAGGCCTCCTTTTTGTAGCAGTAACCATTAGATTGGCTCAACTCATTTTTTGAAAGTTTCAAAGTTCACATTTTGACTAAAGGATATTTCACCATCCTTTTTGAGTGAAGGAGAATCACCATTTTCTGCAAAAAAGCAGCAGTGTCTGTTGCTACTATTCCACATTTGAGATGTCTACCCTCAATGCCGAGCAGCCATTTTATGTAATTCATATAAAGTTTATTTTAGCTGTTGTTTCAGAAGTGTTTCCATGATCACTTTGTAGCAGGGTTCAAAACAACTGTGCATAATCATAAACCAGAAGGATTTTAAGCCAGTAACCCCACCCTAAGAAAGTGGACAAGTCTCTGCTAGCATAGATTCAGCAAAAACTATTTTGCAGGGCAGCATTACATGCCCTTGCTGTCATGGAACTACCAGATCTTGTAATTAAGTTATCTTAACAAAGTTCATGATTTTTGTTCTTATTGTAGCATTTTGGGCACAGAATTAAGAGTTGTTTTTCTTATAGTTCCCCAAATTAAAAAGACATGGCTTTTCCTGGACTCAGGTATATGGTTTCCCAGATACGTAAATAATATTTAGCTTAGTTCTAACTAAAACACATTAAAGATTTTTCAAGCTAAGGCAGTTACCTTTATCATTCCATTTTCCATTTAGAAGAAGCAGTCAGCTTAAGTTCACAAAGGTAAAAATCAGGGGAGTTCAATATATTCTAAATAAGTAAGCAGAGCCATGAAATAAAATTGTATTTGCATATACCTCAGGAAGATAATAGAAGTCTTTCTGAAAAGCAGGAATATTTATATAGATCCATAGAGCTAGATGATTTTTTCTCCCTAGAAGGAAGTTAGTTTACTGTGAAAATAAATAAATACTGTCTTGAAAGGCCCATTAAATAGTTCTGACTGCAAAAACTTAGTGACAACACTAGTATCTTTCATCTCTTTGCTACGTATCATGAGCAGTTGTACAGGATACTGGCAACTGCTGGCTGAGAAGATCTGAACCCAACTCTCCCCAAACCTGACTGATCCATTGGTCTGTTGAAGTCCTTGAGGCCAGATACTGGTACTCACTCTACTTCTGACAAATTAACTGCAAGAGGCCTGCTGGCCACATATCTTACATGAATGTCCTAATCATCACATTATCAAGTCATTCCCTTCTCTCCAAATCTCAGCTTATTCCTTGTGGAGGGTAATCTTTTCAACAAGATGAACTGAGAAAAGAACCTTCAAAATAAATTATAGATAAATAGGGCATTCTGCTGAGCTATAATAAATGTGTAATTTCTCTGACTGTTGAGATTTTGAGATATCTAACTTGGGTTTCCCATATCTAACTGTCTACTGGGGGATGTAATCCATGCGAGAAAGATATCACTCCTATCATTCCCTCATCATTCTCTAGAATTTCACTTAATTTGCTCTTCTTACTGTTCACAAAACTAAAATGGTAATTCAGTATCATTTTTCTCATTTCAGTGAGAAAATTAATTTTAAATATCTCAGTGCCACATTGAATTTATTTTTTATTTTTGGTTCAGCTATTGAAAGTACATCACTCACACTAAAACTGTGTATGTGTTTGTACGTGTCTGTCTCTGTGCAAAGTTCAAATGGACAAACTCATAGGATTAAAATGAAACACAGATCTTTACCAGGTTGTGACCTAGATAATTCTTTCTCTTAAAAAAACCCAAACTTGAACTACTGTATCTGCTGTAAGCATGAGAGATCAGTCACTTAGAAATGTAGCAATCAACAAGCAAGCTTGTCAGTATTTCTGTAAGTTATATTCAAATGCAAGATCTCAAAACTATGATACAAAACAGTCAGTAAATTTGAACTTATTGCTAACTATTTAATACATGTACAGGAAAGAAAATAAATTTGAAATTACTCCCATTTGGCAACAATTACAGCCACTCAAAGTGATCTCAAAAATTAGATTTATGTTAAACATATTTGGAGATTCTCTGACTTTCTTAGCTTTAGTACAGACTTTTGTAGCTTATCACTTTAGGATCAGCTTTGTAAGCAATTTGTGCATGTGCCTAAGGCCAGATGGGTAGATTCAAATGTTTTCACAGAAATAGCAATGTATATGCATTATTACATGCTATTTTCAGATGCCTCAGTGTTCTGTTAAATCAGGCTTTAAATTCACAGTTTCCTCAGAACTATCAGAATAGAAAATTTCAAGTCAGAGAAACAATGAACAGTTTTAGCAGAAGTCACAGAACAACTATCTAGTTTTAGATTGAAACAGGAAACTTCTACACTTCATTGTGAATGCCTTCCTGAAGTTTGAAAACAGGTCTTCATAACTTAAATATTTACTGTTCTTTAAATTTCACTTCAGATCTCACTGAAAAAAAAAAAATGCACTCACTATTTGCATTTTAAAAATCATTTAAGTATGAGAATAAAACCTTTCCCAGCTAGAAGCATTTTGGGCTGCTAATGTTTCGAGATCGAGTTTTTGTTTTAGAGAAGCTTGGCAAGCTGTAACTTTAAAAGGTTTAGGATAAAAGTTTACCTTATAGAAACTGCTACTGTATAGATACATATGTACATGGATCTTTATCATAGTAAAATAAGTTTATATAGATTAATACAGCAGTAATTTAAAGCTATCAGTAGTTTATAGAAAGACTCGTATATTTCACAGACTAAAATAGTAAACTTGTAAGACAATATTTTGAGCAGGGAGAGGAAGTAAGTTCATCAAGAACAGTATCTATCCTGCAAATTTCTGGCATAGATTTTGAGGGTTATTTACAGTTCCAAATCTATTTTGGATATCTAAGTACTGTATTACCAGTGGATGATCTGCATCTGTAATAACAGAAAATTGCACCTGGAAAGTTCTTTTGCATTGACAGACCTGCCAGCTCTGCAGTAACACATGAAATGTAAGGTATTACATTTATTATTTATTCTGCTCCCTCAATATATAACATGAAAGAAACAAAATTAAATCACATAGCCTGAAACTGTTGATTGAAATAAAGAAAACTATCTTCATATACTAATTTTCTTTCAAAACTAAGGGGAAAGCTCCCAAATAAAGCAAAATGGTTACAGAAGCAAACTCGGTACAGCAATTCATTTCAACTTACTACCTGTTTAGCTTCAAAGCCATACAAAACCAGAAGATATTTAAATAAAACTTCTTAATTCTGTAGCTGCTACATATATTAGATACATTTAACCTGTCTAACCAGTTAGTCAACCATGTCCAAATTTAGTACATTGGCACTGTACAAATAAGACACAATAGTTCCATTTTACATGCTGCTGTACAGTATTATGCAACCAGCCTGTAAAATGTTTCTGCAACAGGAAAACAAAGAAACATTTATCAAAAAAAAAAAAAGAAAAAAAAAGTGCAAAGCAGCAAGAGAACAATAAAAGAGGCATTTTTTTTCCTCATTTTATCTTGTTGCTAAAGGCATTCACACATGCAAACAAGCTGACCATATATGTTCACTCCCCTGTTGGAGAAGATTATGCAAGAAGCTTTCCAATCCAGATTTTTACCTGTTGAAGCATTTCTTCCGTAGCATTCAGTTTCAACTGATGGCCCTCAAGACAGATTTCTAAGTCCCGGATTTTTTCTCCTTGAGCTTCCACCTGGTCTGTAAGAACACTCACCTGTAATTTGAGAAAAGAAGCACAATGCTGCTGAACTGACTGTAAATAAGTTTCAGTTACCTTATACAATTAACATTCAAATGCACATTTTAACAGCAAGTTCTCTTTTAAAGTCCTCAATGGTTTAACTTTCTCGTGCACTGCAACGACCTGCTCTATCAAGAAAGCAAATTTTTCACTCTTACCTATATTTTGCTTCAACTCCGCCCTCTGCCCCCGCCTTCAATTTTTTTAAAAATTTTAATATAAAAAAGAAAGAGCATTTCTAGAAGAGATGGAAGACTACCTATAGGTACCAAGTCAGTTCATGAAAAAGACTGGAAAATTAGAAAGCATCAAACAAGAACATACAATACTAAAAATATTTTAACTGGTTTTGGAGCATGAATTTCCATTTCAGGTTCTGTTGGCGTTTCACTCCCTAAAACGCAAAAACAATAAAACTGTTCATTCGGAAACCAACCAATTACTTTACTTCTTACAAGAACAGAAAAAGAGCTTACCTATCAATAAAGCGTTCTGAAGTTATAAAGAATGCAATGAGCAAAGGGCATGTTTTAGCAGTGGCAAAGATCTATTCCAAGAAAAATTCCCAGGCTTTGCAAGCCAAAACATGAAAGCAAAAGAAGTGAGATACAGACAATGAATCCCAGGAAAAGAAACAATAAGCAATACTGGTAAAGAACTGTGGGAATGGCGGTACAGACCAGTGAGTGTGTAATAAGAAAAGCCCAGCAGCCCAAGTCAAAGCTTGCAAAGCTGAAAAAACTATGCTCAGGATAATACTAAAATATATGAAAAAACCCACAAGTGTTAATTTCTGTGTTAAGCAGCACATACACTCTGTACATTAATTTTTACAATTTATTTATATAAAGGCCTTGATTATACAAGGAAAATATTATCTCAAACAAAAAAGCAACCTTAGGTGTTTAAACTCCTGTTTGAATGAAATGCATTAACAAAAACTTATTTATGTTCTCACATCCAACCCTGCAAGACCTTTATTTAAAGGGAGATGGGGGAGGAAGTACAGTACGTGGATGTGAAACAAAGATGTATCCACTATGCAGCATTTCTAAAACCCAATCAATGAACAACTGAGTTCACTGCAGGGAAGCTGCAGAGGGAGTGACTGGGTGATCTGTACTTGTTTTACCTGCAAACAATGATGAGCACACCTGTGAATGGAACATCAAAAAAAGAAAAAAAAAAGAGGAGTTTTTTTATGCCTTTAGAGTAGTTGGCTCTGAATGCAGGATGAGAGATGATAGGAAGGAGTGGGTGGAGGCAGATGGCAGTGGGACAAATCCAAGCTGGGGCAGGGGGAGAACTCCCTACAAGGAACTCTGTTGCTTATGTAATTTTTTTCTCCCATCAGATGAGTGATGGTAGACAAAAATCCCCCTGTGAGGTCAGAAAGCAAGAATAAACAAACTGAATCCTCTCCTTCAGTCTGGTGCAGGTTTCAGAGAAAGAAAACAAGCTCTACTTAAAGGGTTGGGTTAGCATTGTAACCTGTAAGGAAAACTCTGTACGTTAAATGTGACCTGCAAAGGAATTTAGTAAAATCTTAGCAGCGCTAGAAGCATGTGTTGGATGTTCCAGTAGTTTGGCTGAGAGGCACATGAGCCACTTTGAGCTCATATTTTCCCGTCTGTTCTGGATCACATCTGCCAGACTCTTCAAGGAATCAGTAGGCTGCACACAGAACGTAACTCCAGCATATGCTACGCTGGCAAGCCCATCTTGCCTTAGCAGTGCAACATCCACAACAGTCAGCCCGTATATTTTCTATAAATATTTCTAAAAATGAGGCATATTGAACAACTAGATAAAAATGAAGTGGTATAATGATTTGAAATGTCTTTATGGGAAAGAAACAACCAAAACAAACACCTAAAGATGGGAATTAGATCCTATATGCAGGCACTGAGCTATAAGAAAGTATCCCAGATGCTGCAGCATTTCCAGCCTCCACTACAGACTGAGCAGTGGAAGCCGGTTTCAGGGTGCACTGTTTGACACAGTCTTGGGGGACAGAGATAGCCGGCACTACCTGTGCCTTGTACTGCTTCTCCTGCAGCAAATCTCATGCAGGACTGGAGTGCTCCCAGCCTCACATTCCCTACAGATTACAGCTACGGACCGCAGCCACCGGCAGAATGCAACATGAGCTATAGAATAGAGGTGCTCCATTTCCCATCCCTTTGTCATCCTTCATGCCAGTGGTCACACCCAGGAGCCAGGTTTGTACCAGCAGACTCCCTCAGGCCAGTGTAAACTCAGCATGGGACTTGCCTGTGTTCCTCATATTCAACTGCCTAAACAGAATATGCAGAACTGGTGTGAACCAGGTTGTAACCCCAGCTCCATCTCGGCACCTTTTTTGTTGTTGTTGTTGATGATGATGTTCACCTACTAGAGTGAGGTTTTCATCTATCTTATTTGCCTGTGGTTTTTAAGAGTTCTACTGCAATACCATACAGTGGGATAGGAAAATGCATAAATATTGACTAAGCCTCTTGATTTGATGGGAGTGTGATGGGGGTAAAAGGAAAGGGAGAGACAATTTCTACATCTGATTTTACTACACTACTTTTAAGAAAAACTAGACAGGTCTCCAAACTATGTCATAAAAACCCTTCTCTGTGAGTTTGGCTGTCTGCATTCCATGGGTACCTACTTATGTGGATGAAGAAATAGTTACTAAAAATCATCAGGACAAAGACAGGAAAAGTACATACTGACCAGTAGCCTAGAACAGTCTTCAGGAACGTCCACAAAAGCTGATACACTTTGAACACCAACATTCTGCCAAATCTGTACAAGCCCATTAGCCTGCATGAACATCAACAACCGTCTGTATAGCATGAACCACATCCAAGACAACAGTGGCTGCTACATCCAGACAAAGATTACAGGACTATACACATGTGATGAAACAAAGGAGGCCTTCAGGGACAAAGGTGCATCAGTACAGCCCTCTGCTGCTGAGTAAACATCTGGGTTTGGCCCCCTACTTGTTGCTGCAATTATGAGCTGCTTTTGTGTGTGAGTGAACTGTGTGAGAAGTGAATATACTGTGTGAAAAGTTGTTTGCCATTATTAATAGAATCAAGATGTTACACTTAATAACCATTTGATTAATTAAAGGTGTTCTAATAAGTGTATCAATTGTGATGTTGTCTCCCTTGACCTGATTCCCTGTCAGAATTCCAACCAGACATTTGTTTTTCATTCAGGATTTTTTTTTTTTTCCTAAATTTGGTAATAGCAATTTTAGTTTAACAATAATGAAAAAAAACAGCCGAGCCTAAGCTTACATCTCACAAAACATTTATTGTTTATTTAACAACAGCAGTGAGAATTCTGCTCAGTAAATTAATGCAAGTGTGAACAGAACATGCAGGATAAAACATGCTTACAGAAACTAGTAACTGAAAGTAGGGAGAACACCTACCCAGTATAGTTTTGTTTGATATAACTATATATGCTTATGATATGCATAAGTGTAAAGAGAAAGGATGTGAAAAGATCATTTAAAGAATCTCCAGCTTCAGTTTTAAAAGCACGTATGTACAGTTTAGTAATAGTGAAAATATCCAGAAAAAAAATTAAGCTTTTTTATTTTAAGTTGTACACATGTGTTTTCTCCAGATGGAAAACTTACATGGATCAGGGGATCTGTTTGTAAAAGGCTTGGTAAACTGAGAAACGGGAAACGTGGAAGAGTTTAGGCATGCACTTTACTGTCAAATTTTCTTTTCCTCCCTTTACCTCTCCCTTAAGCTTTTTGATGATGTAAAGCAACTTTGGTACAATATACAAGCAGGAAAAATATCTGTTCTATCTACCTGACAGTCTTCCAGTTAATTAAAAATTGTGGAATGCAGAACCTAGAAAAATTAACTGGTACAACCTAGCAAACCTAGAATGAAAACCACTGCCACAGCATTGTCTTGGGACTTCACAGCATTATTTTTAAGTTGTTTTTTTTTTTTTTTCCTTTGTAATTCTTCTCCCTCTTACTGCTGTTACTCCCCTCTTCTTTATCATGAAACCAATCAGATGGATTACACAAATTATAAATTAATTCCTGATATCAGGTACATTTGGTGACCTGCTAACATTTGTTTAACAGAAAATACTCTGTCACTTCAGTTTTTTATCACGTTCTCTTCAAGACATACCTGCAGTATGAGCGACTCTTTGTCACCTTCTAATCGTGCCAGTCTTTCTTGATAAGTTTCATTATTAGATGAATGATGATTCGCCTGTGACTGGGGGAAAAAACGTGCTATGAGAATTTTTACAGTTAATATTAACATTTCAAGCAATAGTTTATAGCAAGAAAAAATATATGGAGTGGTTGTTATAATACAAAAACATGCAAAATGTGTCTACAGATCAAAACTGTTTATTTCATACACATTAAGCCTTTTGTATGTACCTTTTTTTATCTGGATTTTGAATACTTTTCAATTTCCAGCAACCAAGAATGGTACAGGAATAGATTTGATATTTTCTAGCAAATTATCATTCATTGGGAAATGCCACCTTATCAAGGCAAAAAACATTTAATTTGAAATATCTGGTCTCAACAGTTTGCCAAAGTCAAGGAATCTTGGTGTTTATTTGTAAATGATAAAAATTGCCATATGTACTACACTATACTAGAAATTACTGAAAGAAAAGTAAAATTTTTTGTTATCAATTAACAAATTATTTATTAATCAAATTCTTATCAGGAACTACTCTAGCTACCTAGTCACTTTGGGATTTCTAAATAGCTCTAAGGAGCAAGACCTTCTGAAACATGGCCTATTCCTCACTATTATGTCCAATATCCTATGAATTTTAATACTCCAGAGAGAAACATCACAATTGGAAAAATAAAAAAAAAAAACAACAAAACAAACCAACCCCCTGCAGATTTATTTATTTTTAGAAGTTTAGAAGAGTCCCATAGCTTCATCCTGCATACTAAAACATTGTGTAACTGTGGGAATGGAGCTGTTTGCTCAGAGCACTGAAAGTAACATGAGCCCTTAGTGGTTCATTTCCCAGCTCCACTGCAGCAGTGCCTTTCTGCTGGGGAATAAAACACTTTGGTTGGCTTTTCACCTAACACAAGAATCCAACTTCACTGAGTTCCCTTCAGCTACACTAGTCTGCAGCTGACTACTCATTTATAGCTACTTGTACAATGACACCAATATAATTATAATGCTCACCCCCAAACGTCCTTTCTTTTTCAACTGAACATTTATGAATAGGATTTTTAAAAAATATTAAATATATTGTTTCTTGATCTCCTCTGAAGTCTACGGGCCCAAATGCAAAATAGATGATGAAAATAAACATGGTGCTAATGAACACAAATCAAGAAATAAAATATTTCTTCAACGAAAAGACATGTTTGGAGCCATAAAGTGTTGAACTAGATATAAGTGTGGTACCTTTATAAGCTAAGCTGTGAGGAACTTGGCACCCTTGTCTCTGATAATTTTGGGGAGGAATTGAGAGAATCACAAAGACACCAACAAACAGGACTGAAAGCTGTCTGAATAGATCATCTCGTTCATTATTACATCCTAGGACCAATGATTATTTGCAATTTTCTTGTCTTGCCTACTCCTGAAGACCTCCAGAACTGGATTACACAGCCTCCTCAGACAACCTACTTCTTAGCTACCCATCATTAGAACATTTTTCTTAATGTGTAACCTGAATCATCATCTCTTTAACTTCAACCTACTGGTTCTTATGATACCACCATAGACTAAAAAAAAAGGTCCTTCCCTTCGCTTCAGAAATCTTTTACATATTTGAAGACTCTGTGTAGACCTCAAATTAGCAGGTCTGTCTTTGGACTAAAAAAACCACAATTTTTTCTTTCTTTTCCTCACATGTTAATTTTTCAAGACCTGTTTTATTGCTTTCTTTTGGTTCCTCTTCATCAATTGTTCCTTGACTTCTTTTGAAATTAAGTGCCAAGAGGAGACACAGGACTGTGGCTGAAAATGGCTAGAGCAGAAAAAACCTTTTCACAGACCCTTGGGCCATACTTTTCACAAAACTGATATATTTTCAGCCTAGGACCCATAACGTCCAGATCCTTTTTAATGCTCTTATTTAGCTAGCATTCTGTTCTTCATCCAGTGTTCACTCATTGTTTCTGCTTAAATGTATAACTTTGCACTAGTCTATACTTAATTGTGTCCTATTATTTATACTCTTTTACTATGTATCAGGCTCTGCTTAAGTTTTAATCATGTCTTTTAGCATGACTGCAAAGCCCCTAACTGGAATCACCTATAAATTCACTAGGCTTGGTCCTTATTCCCTGTTCTGTAGTGTGAAAAAGAACACCAAAGAACAGAATATGCAGAACCTCACTTCACACCTCACTTATCAGCATTCACTGTAAAAAGAATATGTTAACTCTACTCAGAATACACATTTCTCACTAGCTTTTGACCAGTTTAAAATAGGTACAGCTAAGATTCAAGACCTCACAGAAATGGTTCTAAATATGCATATACAGAAGTCTCAGACAAGTTAGTAAGTTCTACGGTGGCACCTGTAAGGAGCTCGCCCACTGTATAAGTACGTAATGCCCGTAAAGGAATGGTGACTTCACTCCCTCTTCTTCTCCTAATTGGTTTTAATTTTTTAGAATTTCTGTGTTCTAACATCTCTGTCCATCTTTTTCCTAACAGCACAACGTAATTTTTTCAAGCCTTCTCCTTTTATTAATTAAAACCACCCACCCACCCCCAAGCCCCTTGCTGTGTTTATAAAACATGCACCTTCAGTTTAACTTAGGCCCCTGGTATTAAAAGTTGTTCAGTCAGTCAGTCCATATGGTCTTAAAGTTCATTCCTTAACTTTCGTAGTGCTACAATGAAAATAAGGAATCCGTGTAAGTAAACAACACGCATTTCTGTATGTCTGCCTAGATAATCCTTTGACCTCAGCTATGCACGCTCAGTCATACTGCCAGCCATTCTGCCTGGGCTGTTACTCCACTTACAGAGTGAAGTCATGTACTGTACTTCAGAATCCAAAATCTTTAGCCTTGGTGGCTATGTTTCCATTAGGGTTAAAACTCCATTACATACAATTAAATGAGTTTTTTCAACAGGGAGCCCACAGGCCTTCCCCACTATGTCTCTGGCTCACACATAGTGGTAGGGGAGACTTTCCTGCACCTAGGACATCAAGTATTCAGGGAAGAACAGCACACTGCTAGGCAGGGAAAGATTCTCTTATACAACAAAACCTAGTGATGAAGATTGCCTAGTCATTCTGCACCCTTTCTCCTGCCATAATTTGCTATTTATCTAGGCTAGATTTAAGAAATATACCTGTAAGCACTTGTTCAACCACTCCCCCCTAGCCTTACAGGCACAGTGAGTTAAATTTCTGACAACACATTTTTATATAACCAATCTGTCATGACTGCAAAACAGAGTTCAACATTTTATATAATCAGTAATTAAGAATTAGTTAAACACCAAATCACAAATAAGGTATTTCACTACACTCATATTTACCAAATGTATAGCCTCCGATGATGCCTGCTGCACTGAGTGACTGTGAAATATCCTCTGCTGGAAGTCCAATACTCAATACCCATGTAAAATCTAGTGAATCACACCCATGTGAACAGAAAGGAGGGAAGAAAAAACAAATAAACCTTGCCAATAGGTGAGCCAGAATGTGCTCAGATAAGTACAGTAGACAGCAAATGACCTGCTAAATGAAAGTGGTTGATTGACACACAGCAGTTGTTTAAGACTTGGGAAATCTTTGTGGCATGCATAAAGACAAGATAAAACAATGTAATATGAACCAAGGCCATCTGTGGATAGTTGGAGTGCATTCTGCAGTTGTGGAAGTCAGTACGGAGAGGAAACTGAGCAAATGTAGTTAGATATCACACGTATCAGCAGCAACTGAATATAGAACCTGTAACACTGAAGTCGTAAGACTACAGACCACTCAAGCTGGTGTAAGAGCTCACAAATAATAAACCCTAAACTTGTGTAACCACATGACCAAAAGGCTGAATCACCAAGATTTTCCACAAAGATGTTATTTCAGAAGATGTAGCCTTAAAGACCAAAAATCATTACCTGAGCTCCAAAAATTATAAGCTAAATATTTAAATTCTATTTCTTGTAATGGAAGAATGAAAGAAATTGTATAAAACATGTAAAACACATGGTAACAAAATAGAAGGAAAGATATACTAAGATATGGTGGCTGAAACTACCTTCATGGTAGTATCACTGCAGATGAAAAGTCAAGTGTATACCATAAAAACTTTGCCTAAGGGATAGGAAAAATTGTTTTCATTGCAAAACAATTTATTGAAACACCTGTATTATAGTCTCCATAAGATTTCAGATCTATTTTAATGCCCACCAGACTGCACTAGATATTAACATAAAATGTTTCCTCAAACAATTCAAAATCAACTGTTTCTCCCAGTTCTAAGGGGGGGCGGGGGGGAAAAAGGCCTTTGCATTCCATCACTTGCTCCAGCTTCTTTAGTATACAAATCTCGCTCTGGAATATGCTCTGTAACTCAGACAAAATATTGGTAGCTGTTGGAAAACTGACTAAGTATCACTTAACATGATCAAGTCATTATAGAGCCCTTTTCCAAGAAAAAGACTTAAATATTCTTCCAGAATCTATGACATAAAAAAAACCAGACTTCAGAGCTTTACTTTAAAATGGGGATTCCACAGCTCTACTTTAAAATGGGGATAATCAGGAAAAATATAAAAAGGCATGGAAAGAAAGGGAAGAAATGTTTGATTGACCCAGTTAGCTACCATAATTTTCAACAGCCTTCTCAGAGCCTGGTAAGCATGGAATATTATGTTTTCTTGCATGTTATTTTAATAGGAAACAATTCAGAAACAATGCAGCTCGTTGTCAGAAGACAAACACTGTAAAGTGGTTCTGTACAGATGTTCTGTTCCGAAGCTTCTGTAACAGAACTTTTAGCTGAATCTTGACAGGCTGTACAAGTAAGCCCCTTAAA
Organism: Antrostomus carolinensis; assembly: GCF_000700745.2. NCBI lineage: Eukaryota > Metazoa > Chordata > Aves > Caprimulgiformes > Caprimulgidae > Antrostomus > Antrostomus carolinensis. The sequence goes on along the minus strand of NW_010333506.1, from coordinate 49,557 downwards.
GCAAGCACATATGCAAGATAATAAAACTGAATACAGGCCAGTTTATGTTCTCCTCACAGTTGCTGTTTCAGTTTCAGCTCAAAGAATTTCTAACACAGCTAATTTTAAAACAAAAAATACCAACTTCTGAAGTTGACCAGCAGGCTGTTACACAGAAATTTGTCACTAATACCACAGATCTTATATTGGGCTGTGGAACGGGGGAGGAGCTGGGAAAAGAAACCCGGCAGTCAGAGTGGTGATTTGTAAGCTTTTTCATCAAGTCACCCGCCTCTTTTAGAAGACAGATTATGTCATAACTCTCCTCTCTTCTTCTTCAGTCACATGAATCACCTTCAGTTCCACTGATAATTGAATAATATGCCTGTGGCAACTATAATACTTGCATTAATGGGGAAGATTAGGGACATGCTTGAAGTATTGTCTTTTGTCCCAGTTTAGAAGCTGAAAACAAGGAGTAGAGCCAGCAGAATTCAACCAGTCAGTTTTCCTGCAAACCACTATCAGCAAAAGAATGTAGTATTATATTTCAATACAAGAAAATGTACACTATAGACTTTTTCCAGCTTATTTGGAGTTGATAATATTTCAAAGAGTATGGACTTTCCATCTCTTTATTAATTTTTTTTTTTTTTTATTACTGTGACTCATAACATCTAACAGAATAGATGTTATGAGTCACAGTAGTTGCTATTGTGCAGTGATGAGTGAGTACCCTACCCAGTAAACATTTTTATTTTGGCATCTGACTATGGATGTAATATAAATTTAATCTCTTGGCATGTTAGCACTACCTCAGATACACACCCATCTGAATATATGTACACTCACTCAGTGTACTTGAGGAGGAGGAAAAGGCTGGAACATGATTTCTGGATTTGTAATTCTTACCTTTCATCTGAATACAATTAATAAACCAAAACCAGGATTTTCTATTTGTTGTTGTTCCTTGTTGGTTAAGTGAAAGTGGCAGTCATTTTGAAAAAGCTAACAGCATATAGCCTGAAATTAAATAAAGACAGAGCTAGGTAAATTTCTGTAGTCCTTAAAATAAAAGATCTTGACCAAATATTTATATTTTATCTGGATAATTTTTTCTAATACTAATGTTTATTTTCTCCTCCAGACAGTTACTTTACTTGAAGGAAGATATCCTTAAAGAAGTCATGAGTCACCCTCAATATCATGAGCTTAATAGCTGTAGCATGGGTTTGGTCACTTCACCTCTTGCTAGTACAGCTTATGAATATCATCCAGAGAAAGGAAAGAAAAACAAAATAATAAAGTATACCTATTTCAGGTCAGCCATCAAGTCTGTGCTGCATGCACTTCAAAAGGTAAGTCTAAAGCAAGCTACAAGAGTCCTCAGACGCCTCCACTTCACATGAAGGCATTTCTCTTTCAAAATAAGACAATTCACCACTGTACAAAGTTTTGCAGAGCCAAGACACTTTTCATTTTGCTGCACTCCATCCACTGTAGTTCAAATAGCTCAGTTACAACGTCCTTAGAGAGCCCATAACACTGTTTGTAGTAAACATTAGCATTTATTTTTGTGATGCTTGTTAATAATTTGTGGTTATACCCACATACCTATGTACCAAAATGGGGGTTGTGCCACTTTTATTCAGAATGGTGTGTTCCAATTAAGGCCAGATGGAAAGATAAGAATAAAGCAACAGGACAACAGATGAGATTGTATGTGAACCCTCTAACCCAAATCCCTTGAGAAAACCAAAGAAAGTTTGCTGAAGATGAGACACTTTCAGGTTCAGGTAGTGGGGTGTGTCTCAGGATCCTTAGCTTGCAACAGACACTTTGAACAGTGACAGATTTATGCTTAGGCCTGGTAAAAGAACCCAACACCAGTTATCTGCAAAACGCTTCCCACAAACTGCCCACCAACTACTTTAGAATTACGCTGCTGCCTTAATTGTAATGTTAGAAGTGCGCTGTATATACACAAGAACTTTTCCATATCCTTCTAGAAGCCCTGTGACCTCCTTAGCTGGACTTTGTGTCTTTTACTAACAAGGTATCTTTGAATATCTGCATTGTTACAAAGTCTTATAACGCAGCATGAAATCAGGGCGGTACTATGTGCCTATGTCAGATATCATTCAGCTTCTCAGCCGGAACAAGCTAACCGAGATGGTTCTGAAAGTGCCCAAGTTTCACATACCACGAAGTTCAGTACCGCTGTACCCATTGCAGAGTTTTGTCTTTCTTATATTAGGTAAGATATTATCAGAGAAAGTTCTTTCTCTTGTGAGAAATACTACTGCAGACTAATATTTTTTTATTACTGGTAAAAGGCAGAAAAAAGCAAAATGGAGAAAAAACAGTAAACAAAGAAAATACATTAGCTGTGCCTCACATACTACTGCTTAGACAAGGCTAAATCGTTTTTCAGCTCCATCCATCTGCTTTTACATTTTGCTGTCAATACCTATTGCCATTCTTGGTACAGCAATTTTCACAGGTAATTTTAACACAAAGAAAGTCCAATGGAAAGAGCCGAATTGTGGTGACACTTTATTTCAATTTTATCTAAATATTTGCTTTGTCCTTGCTGCTGTTGCATGATGCTACTATACACGTTACATTGCAAGACTACAGCTTAAAACCAGATCCTCTGTTCTAAGCATCTGAAAAGAGCAGTTGTATCTGTCATTTTGCCTGCCTGGATCTCGTGATCTCAGTGTTTGTTTGCTGCCCTAACCCAGTCCAAGCCACAGATACCATGCAAATCTAGCTTAGCCAACAAACTGCAACATCAAAACTGATCCTGGTCTCTGAAGTGATTTCTGCTAATGTTGAAATTGGAGCCAGCTTTGGCATACTTCACCAAGGGTTTATGGAAGTCTGTTGCAGTAACTCTCTGTTAAGAGCCATTTGTTACTCTGGAGGGTACTCATACTTCCATTATCAGCCAAAGAGCAACAGTTTATGATTGCAGGGCCTGAAATATTTATATGCTCTCACAACCAGTGCCAGACATGTGATACTAGGATTCTTGAACATGAGAATTAAATAAGCAACTTAGACTGTTTCAACTTTTCAAAAAATCACTTGTCAAAGGAATTTGGGAGCAGACTGCTTAAGTTCTCCTGGGAACAATGCAATATCATTTTCAGTTCTCTTCCCTTCCCCCATATGTGCTCACTCCTTTAAAGAGCCTGCAAGGAAAAGCAGCTGTATTGATATTGTCCTTTATGTACCCTATATAAAAGGAATTATATGCAACTACATTAATAATATTATTAATTTTTTGTAAAAGCCTGTGCTACATTTGAACACAATATTCTTTCTAAAAATAGTCCTTGAAAATCATCCCAAACATATCCTCTGTTAACCCCTGCAAATCTGTGAACATTTCAGTGTGAGACTTTCTTCACTGAAGCTATTTCTTGAGCCTTTTCTCATTATGCTATTGCCCTCAGTGTACTCCGAATGCCACACAACCTGATCACAGCACACCTTAGCTTTTTCTAAGTAAACCTATCTTTTAGAAATTAAATTTAAACCAGGAAACAGGATTGGCAGACATACTGTATTCAAAATCTCATTTAAATAAAAAACCACTAAAAAATGATTTAGCTTTAAATGCACAGAGCACAGGTTAAACTAATAGTATAATGTTACCAACTGCTACTTCCTGTTGTCTCTTCTCCTTCACTATCCCACTCGCTCCTCTTTTAATCCCCTCACCATCCACACTCCAGAAATGTAAGTTTGCAGAACCTCATGTAAATATTTAGTAAATTAACTTCAAGATTCTCACGCTTTTATTAAAGACTGACAATGTATCATTAATATTTTATATTCATTCAAGAAACTACCCAAATTAAAGTTCCTAATCACATTTCACGTAAGTATTTACTCACATTGTATGTTTATACAGCTAGTAAAAAGTTAGAGTGCATGTGCATATGTATTCATGTGCATTTTTAATCCAGTGCCATACAGAAACACAAACGGTGTGCATAGAATTTTCAAGAAAAGTATACACAGGTTAAAACAGATTTTAAAAGTATAATGAGAGGATATGCTGCTTACATGACACACAATTAAATTAATGTTGTAATAAAAACCCTAATATACTGTGAAGGATCAATTCACATCTTATTCATGGATTTTTGAAAAGTGACTTTTCTAAGGTGACCACACAACTGCACAAACCTGCTTTTTTCTTTTATAGGAAGACAAAAACAATCTTACACAAATAATTCATGTTCAGAGAGTTCATCACAAAGTTTGGATTTTAACAGCACTGTCTGTTTAAAAAAAAAAAAAAAATTATCAGACTAACATGCCCAGGAAAAAAGTACCACCATTTTTATCCAAAACAAAGGCATCCTAAAAGATCTCATAAAGTTACTCCGATGAAGAATTAAGTGAAGAACTAGTGCAAATAATTTTTCATTTTAAAGCACAACATGATAAACAACCTACTCTCCCTTTTTGCCACACATTCCCACACAGGATTTGCTTTGTTGCATTATAATCTCAGGAAAGCACGAGCACTTGCTAGGATCTCCTGCCATTTGTTCAAAGTCTGATCCTAGAGTTTCATTTTTAAAGACAAAGACAGCTGATTCTCTCCCCCCTCCCTAAGCCTCCTCCTCCTACATGAAGAAACATCTTTAATTCATTTCTCATAAAGAAACTTACAATATTTTATGTCTGAGGCACTCAAAACGTTTCCTTTCGCAAAGCTGAGAATTCTGACTAAGATTTGCTAAAGCACATTTACAAAGAGAAAACAAAGCCCAGCAAATCACTTACCCTCTTTAGCCACGTGAAGTGCTTGTAAATATCAATGTCACCATCCATGCTTTGGGCCCATCTCAGCAGTCACATTCCCAGGGTTAAAAGCAACTTTTGGAAGCAAGCGCACTGCTTTGTTCTACAGAATATAGCTGGGACTTTTTCCCCTTTCAATCCTCAACTTCTAAAACCTTGAATGCGTTTTCACATTTTAAGCTAAATCTTCTGCCTCTGTCCCACGGTTTTATCCCAAATGCTTCTCACAGATGTATATATAACACACAACTGTATAAACTTCAGACTCTCCCCCAAACATCTGGTTTTTTTAAACAGCAGATCAGTTAGCAACAAGAACAATGTAACTCTAAAAACTTCAAAAATATAACTCGCTGAATGATCTTTAAAAAAGGATCTTTCAAGAATAGTATAAATCTGCAGAAACTGTTCCCTTTTAGTGTTGAATAACAAGCTAAAAATTATTAAGCTGTCACTGAGAAACTATTTCCAAGTAATGCCTTCTCTGGCTTTCTGTTTCAAGACTGGCTGGAACTCATTACCAAAGACCCCCTATTTCCTGTCTCTGTTTTACTCCCTGTTTATCGTAACACTACTCAGCCTTCTCAATTTATTTCAGGCTCAGACTAAACCTAAAAATAAGTTCTGCTCTTTGAATTACTTGCCTGTCCTCTCAAAAGACATTATAAAAGAGGAGGAATTCCAGGACGATCCTGTGGATGAGTTAATTATCCCATAAATACTGTTATTGCCAAAGAAGCAATTTTCCATCTTAACAAAAGATGATGATACCCTTCTAAGATTTTTGTCTGCTCCTGTTGAAGCTGAAGTCTCATAGCATGGCAACTTTTCAAACTTGCAACATTAAGATAAATGCATATGCAAAGCAATGCTCTGGCAAGAAGGGAAGTTTAAAAGTGCTGCCTGTTACTGTGGTGTCCTCTAGTGCCTCCACATAGTAGTTATCATTAAGTTCTAATTTTTCCCAATAAACTCCAGTTTCCAGTGTTTTATCTTCCACTAGTTAAAAGTGGCTTTGGCTTTAAACTGGCCAACTGATTCTTCTACACACAAAACAACTGCTTGGGCAAAGCCTATTAATACCAGAACACAGCTGTCCCCATGGTATTTTTGTGATGATCTCAGAACATTTACTTATCTCCCCATTTTCTTCAGTTTCTGTAGCCAAACTCACTCCTGCATTTAAGGCGAAGTAAAACAGCAATTTCAAAGAACCAGTGTCAAAGTTGCCCATTATACTAATGATATATACAAAGAATTCAAAGTCTGAAGCTGCATAATGCCCTGAAAAGCAGTTCTTACAGGGACCTTAGTCATCTACCCATATTCCAAACTGTGGAAGTCATAGATACATGAAGGAGTTTCTTCAAGGAATATAGGATTTTATTATTTCAACCACTCTTGATCCTTTTGGCCTGACAGATGTCTTTTTAGAATCTTCCATGACATAAAGTAAGAGGGAAGAACATAAACCTAGACTTCCAGCTTTCTTCATGTATTTATTACCCATTGTTACTTAAAGTCACGTGACAAAAAAAAAATGAAAGGTTTTTAAAAAGTTAGTGCTACAAGTCTTACAAAGGTACTAGGATATCTAAAATCACCAGTAAATGTGACAAGATAAAAGAACTGTCAGCTTCCAAAAGTGAACAATGCCACAAGACAGATGTTAAGAGAACTCGGGTTGCTCTGTAAATATAATGTACTTATTCTATGCTGGTTGTAGAAGGTTTTTTTCTATCTTAAAGTTGATGATAGTAGCTATTTTTAAGAGCTCACACCACCTAGCAAAACTTTAGTACATTGTTAATGGTCGATTTAAAAAAAAAAAAAAAAAAAAAGATACACTTACAATAGTACAGTTCCCTGTGCATGACAGCCTCTGTCATGGCTGACAAACTGAAGACTGAATAAGGGTTCTCTTGACATTAAAACACAAACTCCTTACAGCTTAAGGCATTTTTTCCCCAGAAAACTAGTTATCTAACTATGGAGAACAGCAAATACATCCAACTTTATCCCAAAGTATTGTATATTCCATAGCACCACTACTACTGAGTCCCGAAATCCACATTTCATCCTTTTCAAAACATAGGCTCCAGGACTCTCATTTCAGGCTTATTTAGGGAATACCTCTCTTAAAGCACTCCACTACGCATAATCTCTTCATGATTTTGTTTTTCATTTAACAAAACTACAGGAAAACTGTATTACTCCACTTAAGAGTGCCTCAATGTAGCGTCTGCAGCTAGGTGAGTATCCATTTCTCCACTTAAAAGTATTTAAAATTACAAACCTACCTTATTTCTGCCTTGTCATTTGTCCTGGATTTCATGCAAAGGCCTCTTGATTCTGTTACATTCTTCCTGATTAAAAGGTAAACATGTCTGAATTTTCCGCATCTTATCAGCCACTAATGTTGACAACATACATTCCAGACAGTCACATGTTCACTTTTAGCCTGTCACCTGCATGCTGAGCTTTACATCCTGCTTGAGCTTTGGCCTGAAAAAGTTTCAGACACCAACTGAATGCAAATCAATTGCCCCAGATTTGCTTAGAATACTTTTCCGTTTTGCTGGGAAAGCAAGTTAGTTTCTCTGGGCAGTGTGAAAGTAAGGAAAAGAGGTTGCAATCTGGGGATTGCTTCATCTGGTTACCACTGTACATTTTTTCTTGTTTTTAGGAAATCCACGTCTGTGTGTAGCTCTTCACTGACCACTAACTTCTAGTTCAATGGAGTATTTAAAAAAAACCCAGAACAAACAAAAATCCCTGACTATCACTGCAGTATCACCACCCTCAGGTATTTTTACCCCATGGAGAGAGAGAATGATATAGCTATTACTTCCTTCCCCCACCAAATTGTTTATTTTCTCCAGTGCTGTCTCCAAAAGTAACTGAAAAAAACCCCTACACATTATAGCACTATAAATGCAACATAGGGCACTAAAATGTTTAAAATTAACAAAGTTTATATACTCCCTAAACTGTATAAAAATCCATTGGGATTTCTTTGTCAATTCTGTACTTCCATAGAAAACTTCTGACTACTGCCACTGTGGATAGAAGTAAAAACTCCATTTGCAGAACACTAAAGGTGCTAGCCACATGAACGTCTGCCGATACATAACCCATAAAAAGCACTCAGCTAAGCAACCCATTATTTTATTAGTCAGAATGTCAGATATTTCAAACAAGATTTTAAAACTGTTTCAAATACTAAACAGACATGCTGTAACAGCTTTGAAACTGAAAGTAATGGACTACTTTAAACAATCAGTTACACTTCTCATGTCACTCCATTACAGATCTATGAAGAGACAAGAAAACAACCACAAATCCTCTTAGAACTTGGGGGAAGGGCAATCTGACTGTCTGTTGTAGTCCCTCTTCTACCAACACTGGAGCTGAGGAAGCACAGACTTGTTTTGCTTTTCTACCACTGTCCCTTTTTCTCCCACCCAGCTGAGGCCCTATGAACATTACAAAATTATATTTATTACTGGTTTTTTAGCAATTTTATTTTTTATTCGGATAAATTAGTGCTAAAACACAGTTCTTTGTGATTTTTCAGGGAAGTACAAATACAGACTATCAATAGCGTTCCTGTATTGGCATTGCAAGAAAGGTTAGAGGGCAAGGGAATAGGAAGCAGAGCAGAAGTTCTTCAGCCTCCATCAGGTCCAGGTCCTGGAGCATAGCAGCTCTCTTCCTTTTCAGCAATAAATTTTAGATCATTTTAATTTCAAAACCTATCAGCCTCTGAAAACACTAAAAGAACATACACTTGGCTTTTCAGGCCAAGAACTGAAATGACCAACTACACATCTTCCCAGCCTCATCAGAAGAGTCCAGCTGAGTATGGACATCCACCAAAAAGGTACTAATTCCCAAGAACTAGTATCAACTTTTCCTACATCCATTACTCTGTGCTCTTCCCAATCGTAGTGTTTGGGCTGCTTTGGAAACCAAAAGACTAGGACCAGATTTTAAAAGGGAAAAATTTCCTCAGCATGCCAATTCACACACCTGTCTTGCTCATGCTGCAGAAAAATGTGAGAGCTTCAGAATGAAGAAAGAGAGAGAATATGAGAATACGCCTGCACAGGAATACTTGTGTAAAAAGAAATTCAGGTCATTTGTGCAAAAGACAATGGAGGAAGAAATCCGTTTTACATGGTGAGGAACGGCTTCAGAAATCTAGATGAAGCATTTCCAACAAGATAATTAGTCTTTGAGTCTTAATCATGACTAACTGGTAATGCCTAAGTGACAAAGAAAGATGAAACTCTTGGGAAATAGTCTAGAAATAATATTATGTAGATACATGAACAAATAATCCTTTCCCAGCATAAAATGCACTGAATCCTAATAGCCTAATTCTTTGATTAAAATATGTATTTCAGAAATAATCAGACGTAGATAGCCATTAGTTCCAAGCCAGCATGGTTGACCCTCACCCTTATTGCATATTTGGGCAGAGGGAGGCAATACTTCAAACAGGTGCTGACATCTTTGGAGTCGTTCCCATCTGCAGGCTGTATGGTATCACGTATCTGTAGCACTACTATGTCCTCTCTGGTTATTGCTCAAGTCATAACTAGCTCTCTTCCCTTGGCTTGCATAAAAAATATATTACCCATACTTAGATGAAGTTACTGTTTATTAATTCATCTACAGACATTTGCACATTCTTGGCAGTTTCAAACATTCCTTGCCATATGCTGAAGTACTTTTTCCAGCCCAAGTTCTAGCAGGGCTATAACTTTTTGCTTGAAACTTGCTTAGAAGAAAATGGAGATTGTAAGAAACTTGAGCACTATGTTTTTTGCATTAAAACTAAAAAATGTTTTCTACTTAACAGAACAACAAAATCACTGTGAACACTCCCCTCAGTTGCTATAGGCAAGAAAAGAGTACACTGATATGTAAAGAAAATATTTAAATATATTGACATTCTACCACATAACATATCACAATAGTTCAGGTTTAGTTTTCAGGCTGAAAAGTTTCAAATCACTGCTGAAATTACTAAATATGCAGTAAATCAGTATATGAAACATTTGAAACAGGGTATTTACCCAATATTTGCACATACATCAATGACATTACCAGGTAACATTTTGCCTCTTCTCAGTATGACACACATCAGATTTTCTCTTTTAAATTTCAGAATGGAAAAAATTGTAAAAAAACCCAAAACAGAATAAGCTGCAAATAAACCTTTACAAGTCCTTATTTCTGATAAGAAATATTCACTATTGTCTTCTTAAGTATTCCATTATTTCAGGAAAATAAAGCACATGCTTTTCTATTTATCAAGAAGAGTAGCATGCCAACATGCCGTATAATATGTTTAAAATAGGTATACTTTGTTTCCATTTTTTAAAGGTCACAAAACCTGAAAATATATTCAGTTGCATTTTAACTAAATTCAGGTCTGTTTGCCACTATTATTTCATTCTCTTTTGGAATAATATGCTAATAATTACTTAATGGAAAATGTTTTCCGATGTTTTCTCTAGCAACACTTAAAAAAAGCAGATACTTTATAGCACTTACATTTATACATTAATGTTTGTTAAATTAACACAGTGTTATCATATTTAAATCAGTGAAAAGCAATGCAGCTGGAAATTCTAGTGATAGATCATAATGTGAAATGAAAAAGGGATACCATCCATAACATCAGACACAAAAGGAAAGATGAACTAATGTGATATTCAGCCACTTAGTGCAAAGGAAGGCACTGAAGCCAACAGCTGAAAGAGTCTTAGATAAATGGGACTGCATAAATCATATTAATGCTTTTGAAGGTTAACATGCAACTTCTGTATACAATCGTGGCTTCCTGCACAGTAGTCCTCTATTTCCTCCAGTAGTATCAAGGTGTAGATAGCCCATGCAGGTGATGATTGCCCCCAAGGGCTAAACCTCACAGTATGTCAGTAGATTACCTTGAAATCTTGGAAAACTTAACATATAAAAATACAAGCTATGCTATTATAACAGGAATACCACCTTTCTTCTATGAGTTCTCTAGCCTAAGGCCATAACACAATTATGTTTAATCACTTATGTTCATTGTAGTTTAAAGGTGGCTCTGTTAAGCATTACTGACCATTACAAAGGTGAAGGAAAATGCCAAAAACTAATCTCACATGTCATTTTAAGAAAGAGATCTAAATCAGCCCTACTCACTGCAAAGCTATTTTAAGCTTCTATTAGTTTTTCATGCAGAGACAACTTTCCTACCTCTGCTGACAGCTACTACAGTGAGCGGTCACAGTCAGAGATGATAGAGTTGACTCCCAGACAAAGCGAGAGCAGAACATAAAAAAAATTAGGCCTGGTTTAGAAAAATTCCATCCAAGCTGTGTACACCCTCTTTCCACTAGCTCCAAGGCATTCTCTGGTATTCATAAATAGCTGCATATATGAGGGACACTGCTCTACTGTTTCTTGTGTGCTGTGAATTTCTGTAACATGCCTGGGGAACTCTTGAGAGGACCAGATCTTCCAGTTCAGGGCTTCCTTGCATCATCAGCTTATTGAAAAGGAGCCAGAGCACAGTGGAAGACTGGGTCACACAACTTTCGACTCTTGACTACTGCTCAGAAAACATATCCATCTAATGTTTCAGGTTGGCAAAAATAAACATGAATGTTTACAGAATGACAGCTTTTCTGCACTGTCCCAAGCAAGCTCTACTGGTCCATTTTCAATTGCACATGTGTTAATACCACTTGGCAATGGGAAGATTCAGCTATATATAGCTCCATCGTGACTCTCGACAGTTAAGTCCCACAGTCAAATCTACCAACAGATGAATATACTGGCTTTAACTGGCATTGCTCAGAATATATTCTCTTCCCACTCAGCTGTTGCTGAAAAATTCTATTGATACTTTTATAAAAGTATGTTTTATAAAAGTATATTGAAGTGCCCTGTATAGCAGTCATTTCCTGCCTCTGTTCTAGACAGATAACTGTATAATGAATCTTAGACAAAAGTGAAATAAAGAGACTGGTGATTATGTTTCAGCAGAGCACTTTAACACATGCTTAGATTAAAACTGAATTAATTTCAAAACTTAAACTCCACCAAGTCAAAATTCTGAACTGAGATTTACTGTTTTAATCCAAGTTCCAGTGAAGACACTGGAAAAAAAAAAAAATCATTGATTTTAACACACAGTGAAAACAATCTCTTCTGAATATTAATATGACCAAATGGCAATCAAGATTATAAGAAATTTATCCTGTTTCTGATAAAAAGTCTAGTGTTACCACTACAAAAACATAGAGCATGAAATGAGACAAAGCACAGCATATATCACAAGGCAAATCACATTATTTTAACAAATCGCCTCTACCACACATTCCTGTACTATTTCTTCTGCTCTTCTCCCCTTTCTCTCTTCTCAAACTATAGAACATCTAGAAAGATTTTCAGAATTAGGCTTTTGAGAAAAAACATAATCAGGAAAATGCTAATCAGTTTTCCAGAGTAAGCATCTTAAGGGTCAGTATATAAAGCCACATGGCGAAGCAGCTTGCTTTACATATAAATGTTCCACTCCATGGAAGATCATGTTTTGTGACCCTGGAAATGAGGCTTTCACTCATGCTTAAAATTGTTTTAGGACCAGTGTAAGAACACTAGGGTTCCTCTTTACTCAAAAAACATGACATACAGAATAAAAAAAAAAATAATTAACAGTGTAAAAGTTCATTTAGAATTATGAAATGAAACCGTAACTAAATACATTCTCTCACAGCTCACGGAGTCAAACACAGTCAGTTGTTACTGCAGCAGTTAATTTTTAATGCTGAAATTACTACCTGCTTTGTGATACGTCATGTGGTCACTAACAATACTAAAATATTTAACAAGAAGCATTGAAACTATACACAAAATTGTTTTCTATGAACTCTCCATGATAATCTCCATGCTTTTTTGTTGTTTTTAAGGCCAAAGAATTTACAATCGTAAAGCATAAAAAACACTCCAGACATTCACTTTGAGGCAAAATTTTTTAAAACCATTATTAAGTAGTTAGAAGTCTATAATTAATGATGCTTTATTCCATCTTAGCTTTGTCAGATTTGTGCAGTTACAGCAACTATTAAATCCTCATTCTGCGATACATAGTAATAATCTTTCCAAATTCAGCACTAACTTTGTCCAACCTATTTCATCTATCTTAAAGCAGTGTCAGCACAGATATTGTGCCCACTTATACTGTAAACTCAAGAACTTGATACTTTCACAGATCCCAGACCATAGAAACGCAAAAAGAAGCCTTTTCAAAAAGCGCACCTTTACTTCTACAAGTGGTGTGCCTCTTCCTTAGAGGATTTTAGAGGATAAGCACAAAATCCAGCTCCATCAAATCACTGAAACACCAAACCATCACCAAGGGTTCCATAAAAAAGGAATAAAGCAGATGCTTTCAAAAGAGGAAATAAACAAGGTAGTATCGGGTATGAAACATGATGTCTAAAGTTTTCACACTCTAGGCATATCTAAATTTTCCCCCATCTTCGGTATGCACACCTATAGCAGATAGACCAAAGGAGATAACACAACTGTTAAAAAAACAAACCAAAACAAAAAACAAAGAACAAACCAAAACAAAACAAACCACAAAACACAACTTGGTGATATTTCATGTCCGATAAATTCCATAGTTTGGTATTATGGAACTGAAGGAAGGTAAGACTCTATAATCATCACAGCAGCTTCCTGACTGATCAGTAATAAGCCAATGTGCCTCAAATCTGACCCCAGTCTTATTTATTTAAACACCAGGTGCAGTCCAGCACACCAAGTGGCAACTACCAAAGCTGCAAAGCTACTGGAATTATAAGGCCAAGGGGCAATTTTCTGCAGAAGTTATTTTTCCCATTCCAGTACAATTGAGCTCTAGTTTCTAGATGAAACTCCAGTACAAACAATACAAAGAAGGTTGAGTCACTTTCTGTCCTCTAACTTGCAATCCCAAATACTGCTGTGTGGCACTAATGGTGTGGAACTGCTGTGGCACTGCTGTGTGGAACTAGTGGGGATAAACATACTCTGCCTCGGAGAGATTTCAGGGCTGCATTAGGTTACAATGTTTGCTAATACAGAAGGAGCACACAAGAAAATAACTGGGACTTCTATTCCATACTTCTGCTGAAACCAAAATATTAGCTGTTAAATGCTGCTGTTTGATACTATCTAGCAGGAACTAGTCTTGAGCTATCTTTCTGACTTCCATTTTCTGTGTTTTTCCATAAAAGCCAATATAGGGCAGATGCAAAACACAAATTCAAATTATTTCCATAAGGCATATTGTTTGCATTCTTGATTAAGGATGGCAGCTGCAATGATTTTTAATACAATTTTCAAGCATGCATTTAAATGAAGAATCACAAAATAACACTTAGTCTTTTCTTTGAAAGGAGCATGCTTATCTGCTTTTAAAATAAACATCAGATTGCTTTTTTTTATCTTTACTTTCTAAAGTATTCCTAATCAGGATACGCTAGGAATATTTTCGACCTCACTTGTATAACGTTAGAAACAAAGCAGTTGCTGTATTCTCTAAAACTAGTGGCTTATTCAGCACATGCTAGAGCAGCCTCCAGCTTCAAAGAAAGGTTCATGGACACCAAAAATAAACAGATGTGGAATTAATCATCCACAAAAGAAAATCCCCTCCAATTCAATCTATAATAGTTCTTAAAAAAAAGCGCAAAAGCATCGGTTTACCATCCTCTCCCAAGTTTGTTACAATTCAACTATTGCTACTGATATAAAACATTGTTTTACATAATATTTCAGTTGAATACAAAAATTAAAATACATTCCAAATCTCTGGACTCAATTATTAGCCTACACTTTAGAGAGAATGCTTAGAAGAGACACTTTGTAGCAAATTCCACTTGAGAACATCTGGTATTTTCTGTGTAAGGATGTCTACCTGACAGGTACCAGTTGCGAGAACTGGGGACCCACGCCTCAGGGGTGCCTGTGTGAACTTGCAGGGTGCGTGCTCACCAGCACATGGGTTAGCAGACCTTGGGGAGCTCCATGGGTAAACACGGAAGCTAAAGCACCCACATGTCCCTTAGGGGGTGTGTGTAAACAGGGGAACCCACATCCAAATAAGAAGCGGTTCACGCAACCAACACGAGCCATGAGAGGGGAACTGTGAACGCATATGTGTGCGTGACCGTGTGATGTTAACTTTTTGGAACTGGCTATAGAACTCCATTTGGAAATTTGTAGGTATCCCTTAACATTTCTTAAGCATTTAGTAAGTTGTATTGCTGTCGTGGGTTTGGCTGGGAGAGAGTTAATTTTCCCAAGAAGCTGGAAGAGGACGCAGCCAGGACAGTTGCCTGGAACTAGCCAAGGGGATATCTGATACCATACGTCATGCTCAGTATGTAACTGGGGGAGCTGGCCAGGGGAAGGAAGGATTGTGTCTCGGGAGTGGGCTGGGCATCAGGTTCCAGGTAGTAAGCAATTGCATTGTGCATCACTTGCTTCATACATTCTTTTATTAGTATTATTGTTATTATTGCTTCTCTCCTTGTGTTGTCCTGTTAAACTGTCCTTATCCCAACCTACAAGTTTTGCCTTTTTCTTCCAATACTCCCCTTCATCCTGCCAGGGGGCAGAGGAGTAAGCAAGCAGCTGTGTGGTGCTTAGTTGCTGGCTGGGCCTAAACTATGACTGATTCCTAGTTAATCAATGTCCTTAATAAATCAGTAAAGTGCTTCAATCCTCATGTGTTTAAACCATTTCACTGAACTGAGATGAATTTTATCAGATTTCTTCTCAATTTCCAAGTGAAACTACTGCTTGTCAGTGGAGAAAGCTCTTCCAAATTTTAAACCCATGGAAGTTGTGTGTATGCTTACAAATTATT
Source organism: Antrostomus carolinensis (assembly GCF_000700745.2). Classification (NCBI taxonomy): domain Eukaryota; kingdom Metazoa; phylum Chordata; class Aves; order Caprimulgiformes; family Caprimulgidae; genus Antrostomus; species Antrostomus carolinensis. Next base: position 33,824 of record NW_010333506.1, on the reverse strand, counting down.
TGCATTTTTAAACATATAAAAAAGTCTACAAATACACAGATTATTATCCATTTTCAAATAACAGTCACAGAAACTATGCACTCCCTGTGCACATCTTTAGATGTGCAGAATTCGTCAATACAGAACAGTGCAAAATATTTCAAGAACAGTGATCTCATACTGCACTAGAGAATGCACTCTGTGCCACCAGTTTCCCTGTTCTGTTGGTTCTGAATCCAGACTACCCAACTGCTTTATCAAATGAATATTACTCTTGATGCACTAGACAAGGCTATTAGGAAATCCATAAACTGCAACTGTGAGAGGGAACTGTGGCTTCTGTTTTCCCTGGTTTCCCATGAAAGAGATGAGATACACATATGTAGATAAATGTGAGGAGTGAAAAGATCAAGTGTTACCTTCCTTGCAGGGCTGAAAAGCTAGCTTAATTAGTACTTCTGCAACAGAAAGGCCAAAAGCCAGACCTCCAGATTCAAACTCTTCAGGGTCAACTTTACTGTGAACAGCTATGAAAATTTATGTCCTTTATGCATGAAAAATATCTTTTTAGCTATTGCAAAGCTTTGAAAAAGCATTGAAATCTCTGCTAAGGCAGGAATTCAGTAAGAGCTGGCCTGAGGATATGGACTAAAAATCTAATACTGTAAATCCAAATTAAGCATTGCCTCCACCTTTTGCTTTCAAAAATGGTACCAAATTCTCATTCTTTTCTCTCATACAGTTCCAAACAGGACTTTCCAGTCACAGACCTGCACTCTGTGGAGAATGCCAACAAACCAGTTGTCAAGTTAAAACAAAAGCAGCTACCTCTCCAACGTTAGTTATGATAGGCATAAGGCAGCTAAAGCAGATGATAAACACTGAACCAGAGGCTACAATTACATAAAAGTAACATGCATTGACAAAGCCAGAAGAAAATCCACTAATCTAGAAAACTTTTCTGAAGTTGAGAAAGTGATAGATAGCTTTTACTTATTAGGAAACCATCGTTCACTTGCAGTGACAGGTTCTGTGAAGAGGAGTGTTCTGGCAGCACCTGCTGTTTCTCTTCCTTTACATCCAACAGGTCTCTTTTTTTAAGGTCTGTCCGAAGACCTGCTCCTCAACTGGTAAGTCTCAAGTCTTTTCCAATATAGTTAAATGTTTATTCTCTATCTATCCCAATATGGATGTCTCACATTCAGAAGCTAGAGCTTTCCTGCATTTACCACCACTGCCTGATGTACAAGATACTTTAGAGATTCATAATACCAATAGTTAAGGTAAAGGAAATGTAGTGAGGAAAAGGATAGGAGAATATTTCAATTTGAATTTCTCCCTTCAACAGATAATGCCATCATACTCCAAATTGGTGGTTTAAAAATTAGAAGTTTTATAACTAGTCATAAACTTGTTTGTAATGTCCAGCAAAGGACCAACAAAACCAAACCAAACAAGACCACAGGAAAGGTAACTTTTTTGGTAGTTCATTTTTACTACCTTTTCTCTCACCAAGGACAAAATAAAGTCTTTTACCAAGTTCTTATACCCCTATATCTGCATTGCTTTAGTAATCAGCACATGAAGTGGTAATAGTCTCAGCTTTCTATGATTGCTCATCTCCTGCAGTTCCCTAAGTATGCAGATTTCAGTTATATAAATAATTGAAGTATCAAAATACTTGAACCAATGCAGTTTGTAAACAAAATGGAAAAGCTATAAATAACTACTCACCATATTCTCTTCAAACCACTCCCGAATACACACTGCTGTAGCCCCCGGAATTTGATTTCGCAATGCTTCTTTCTCTTGAGGATCCTCTAGCATTTCCAGTGCCATCTTTAGATCCTCCAGGAGATGCAAAATTTGAAAGGTGCCCAAGTATACTGATGGAGCAGGTGACACAATATCATAACCACCATTAGCATACTCTGTAGCTGACTTTGTACCTAAAACAAGTAAAACCAGGAGAGACAATAATTTAATATAATTGTTTTGTAAGCGACAGATATACAGGTACTACACACTACAATATTTGGACTTCAGATGCTAACTGACAATTATCAGTATTTCAGGCTTAAAAATACTTGAGTTAGTCACTAGATAAATAATGAACATTGAAGAACTAAATGTGAGAGGTATGTACAAGCATATTAAAAAAGAATTTTAACCTAGAGAACACTTACAGTGTCCCTTAAATTACAAACACCAAAACCTTACCACAAATCACCTGTAATTTTCCATGGTTACCATGAGATGTCACTAACTTCTCAGCTACATACAAGTCCCCACAGAGAACAGTGTTAAGCAATGTAAGAAAGATTGATGCAGTCCTTTGACAAGAAACTTAGATGAAAATTGATCGTGTTACCAGAATGAGAAAAATATGTGACCTTGAGCAGGTTTAAAACTCTCCCATAGAGAAGAAACCTCAAAAAGTTAACAATAAAAATGGCTAACGAAACTTTGCCAGCTCTCTAAATTACAAAAAGTGCTCTAAATTGCACCACCTCGCTCCTGCCAGCCCTCCAGCACCAATATTATTTTCTCAAGAACAATAAGCATAGCAAACATATCTCAATTGATGGAAGAATTAGAAATACTACAAATTCCAATATCTCTGAATCTTTTTGTCTTAATACCCTGTGTTTCAAGGAGATGCACACTAAAATGAGCTATCTTTTCTCAGTCCTGAATTTCTGACCTTGATTTCATTTAATATTCCTTTGTTTCTTTAAGAACTAGTCAGATGGAAAACTTCTATTTGTTCTACTTTTTACGGTTTTTATTTACAATTCATTGTCTCATGTACATAATAGATTGCACTCATGTTATGTCTTCATTCCTCTTCTCTCTGGCATAAGCAATATTTTCACCCTTTATTTGACTTTGTGGGAGATTTTTTTTTTAGGCTTTTGATCATTCATATGAGACTCCTCTCAGTCCTTTGATTTTGTAACATACTTTAGCGGTGTAAGTTGGATACATAGCATATAGCATTCCTTAGAAGACTGCATCATTGATCTACACAATGAGATTATAATAATCTCCATACTATTCTTTGTCTTACTCCAGTGTTTAATATCATTTAAATCTTAGTTATGAGAGGAACAGAAATGTTCACTGGGCCTTTGAAAATGATTTGCAAAGTTTTTTTCCTGAGCAGATGTATCCAATTTGAAACCTGGATATACAAGTAATTAAAATTTTCTTCTTGAATACACGCTACTTTGCATTAATCCATGTCAGTTTGCCTGCTGTGGTTATTTATCTACCACGATTTGGACATTACAAATTATGTTCATTTTACATATAGCCTGATGTACAACTAATACCTAAATACAACACATGAAGACACTGACGCTCCAGGTCCTACTACACTGAAATGCCTTCTGCACCTAGATTGGCTTTTAACCAAAATACTAACTGATTATTTAATCCTAATATTGTTTCCCATCTCAATCAGTTTTTGATCCAAGACAATATTTTTGTCTCTCATTTTGTGAATGCTTAAATTTACTCAAAGCTTTTTGGAAAATTAGAAATCATATTAACCAGGTTTTCTTCAACCACTGCTTTTAACAACAGAAAAAAATTTGTCAGAACAATTATCTTTGCAAAAAATTTGTGTAGTTTGAATTCCACTGTACAATTTACATGGTTTTCTGTTTAACTGTTTTAAACAATGCAAAGCCATCCCTAGAAACTTCTGAAGTTTAGCAAGGCTTAGTAGTAGGGATTTTATTTTTTTTTTTTTTTAAGCAAGACTCCTATTTTTACTACTGGAATATTTAATGCAGTCTTAACCTCTTTTCAAACTCAGAATATTCTGTTTGGTCCTGTTGACTTCCGCCGTTTATGAGTTTATTTTAATACCTCAAGAGTGAGATCTCATCTTAATTTCTGGCTAAGACCACATCCAAGATAAAGTTTCATCAATATCCGGTGCTACAAAGACTGCTACACAAGACAACTCCACCTTGTAAATCAATCTTGTCTTCCTGAATTATTTCCTTTTGAGGAGACGATCAGCTAAATATTTTGCTGGATTTGAGTATTCTAACCACTAAAAGATACTTTCTTGTGTATTTCTATACTCTCAGCTATTTATGACAGCTTAGTTGCTTCTGTTCATGTATTTCCTAATGCAGATTAGTATTAAACTCTAGCAACTAAAAATAGCAGATTTCCAAATTGTGTAAGAGCCATTTGGATCATATAACCTCTCAAATCTTTTCATTCAGTCAGAGCAGCTCACTACTTACTTTCCAAAAGAGATACACACACAAACTGAAATCTGGCATTGTCTTCTTAAGTAGCATTGTTGCCACTTTTAAAGATACAGCTTCCTTGGTTATTGTGACATCAGGACATTTAAACTAGTTTTCTCACTCTCTTTTGGAAAATTCCATGCTAAATTTTCCTGTCTTTGTGCTTAGCAAGTACTTTTCATACCAGAAAAACAGGATCCAAAGTTATTACATAATCAGTTTTGGTGGCTACTCCTTCAGTGAGCTGACAATTTTAAATACATATGGAGGGGGGAAAAAACTTAATGGAGCATTCTGTTATAGCAGTCTTCAGGTTATTTACATGAATACCTTTCATATACAAACAAGAGAGAAACAAACAAACAAAAATCCACACAATCCAAACAAAACCACATAAATTTTCAGGCCCACAACCAATACTTCAGGTGTTAAATAAAAGCCATAATATTTAAGCTAAATACAGATTTAAAACAATTGTTCAGGAGTTCAGTTAATTACACTAGGTAGTTTATACAACCAAATATACAGCCTTTGCATGCATTCCACTGTAACCTTCTTGAGGACAGTATTGGTGACATCTTCCCTCACCAGCCTAAATACCTTCCTATGTATCACATCTTGCCGCCATCCATAGATTATCATGGCTACATTATTAGTAACATCCACCTTCTACAGGAAATAATTTTAGTCTGTAGGAAAATTCAGTGACTGAAATTCACACATTTCAGCATGCCTTTATTTGATTTGACTCTATCAAAACACTAGGGAAAAACCATATACACATAATCTTTAATCTTGGCAAGTGAAAGAACTGTCACCCTTAAGAAACTCAGTTCTATAAAGGTAAAAACTCTCAAGTGCTAGAGGACAGGCAGGGCCAGCCAGGAATTACATATTATGTGATTTCCTGAGACTAGGCACAAACCATATGCATGCTACAGTTATCCCAAGCTCCTCAACTGACTGTTCAGACTGGCAGAATTCTAAAGCATCCTCAAAGTCTCACATATTACACAGCAGTGGAAGGTCAGAATTTCTCAGAACTCTCAAGAACTGGGTCCATGTGTAAGGCACACATGCCAAGTTTCCGTAGTTGTAATCTAAGGTGGGTCTTGCAGACAGTCCTGTCCTGTGTAGGGACATTTAGAAGGTTGTAATGTGTTTTTACTGGGAAAGAATACCAGCTTGATGTCCAGTGATTGAGACAAAATAAATTTCAGATTTTTCAGGATTTTTTTCTCACTCTTCCCTTTCCTGACTCAAGTTTTCCTCGATTTAAGTCTGCATGAAATAAGAAGTAAAAAAGAAGCCAGAAGAATGAAATATGTTTTTATTCATTGCTAATGAAAAGAGAGGCAACAAGTGAAAATCACCAAAAACATCCTTATGGCAAACTCATGTTCCCTGAACTACCTAACAACTCACAAAAGCTGGTATATCTTATGACTTACCCCATACTTATGACTAGGAATTCATTTTGAGCATAAATAGTATGGGATTTTAAACTGCAGAAGACAATAAAGATACTTCAAAATGTTCTTAGCTAACAGTAAACAGCACAGTATTTGTTTGCTTACATGAATAAAGACATAATGATCCTACAAGTGCACTGTCTGTAAATTCTTATATGCACTAGTTCCATTAAACTTGAAAGGAAAAACATCTCTTTGATTAATACCAACTCAAATTAAATGAAGGAAGTAGAGACTGAAAGGATCAATTTCATTTATAATTTTATATCTTTCAACTGAGGTTATTACCCGTGAAGTAAATTATATATATACACACACACACACATATATCTATAAAAGTACTATTCAAGATTTGTATTAAGACTTCAAAAAGCAGGCACTGGTGAGACAAGGATGTACTCGTGTCTGATACCATCAGAAGGACAAACAAACAAAACCCCAAACCATATCTGCACCCTTATCACGCTGAGAATACAGGGCATAATTCTGAGATGTGCTGAAGATTCTAGCTTCAGCAATCAAAATTCCACTAGTCACTAGCATCAGAAATATTAAGCGAGAACTTAAAAGTGCTTTGCTTTGCTGGGTAGGGGCCAGAGTACTCAACAAAAATTACAAAGCCCTCCCATGAGTAACTCTCCTTCTCTGGAACAGGAGCTACCCACAGATCTCAGTGCATCCCTAAGAGAACGTGATCCTTCACACCTTCCCGTCAAACACATGCATACACTCCTCTGTTGTGAAACTGCTTTTAAACTCATTTGCTATGGATTGCTACTGTAGTACATTTTATTCTCCTGACTAAAATGGAAAATGAAGAATTCCTCTGAACACAACTAACGCATTTTATACTGGGTAAAGAAATGCAGAAATGCAGGGTTCAACTCAGCATTTTAATTCAGAAAGCTTCCTGTTTTACTACTTAAATTAAAATGAATCACAGGCTTGCTTCTCATATTTGCTTTCCATGTAGTTTCATATTAAGTAGGATATATATTGCTCACCAGAGGGACAAGAACACACCCTGAAAAACAGAAGTAAAAGTGTGGAGGAGTAAATAATTTTTTTTTTTTTTTTAGTTTAAACCTTTACATCACCATGCTGCAAAGCACATTAAGGTTTTAGGACCAGACAGTAAGAATTTGGATCTCGTTGCAGACTGATGAAAAAAAAGAGATGCCACAATGCAAACAGAACACTACATGTTACCATTATACACTATCATTAACAGCAATTAATTAGTGTGTAGTTTTATTATAGATAGCTGAAGTGGGGAAGAATGTGGTTCAAGCACAAGAACTTCATAGATACTCAGCAAAAATGAGTGCAGTTTGAACTCTTGCAAAAAGACTCATTTTCTATAGCCTTGAGCAAGTCACAGTCTTCCTGTGCCTCATCTTTCCCAGGGGTAAACAGGACAGAGGGGAATCTTTTGTCATTATGTTTATATAATACTCGACACCATGGTTTCCTAGTGTACTAATGGAACAGAATTAATCATCATAAATGTCTACCTTAGAGGAGTAGGAAAGAAGGAAAAAAAAAAAAAGTATTTGAACTAAGACATTCCAAGTAGCACAATTCTGGCTTCCATATACAGACAGTGGAGGAAGGAGGTTAAACACTGTTGCACAGTATATGTATGGTAGAAATAACAGTAATAAAAAAAGGAAAACAACTTTTTAAGTTACACATTTCCTACACTCTGACCCTGTAAGCACATTTTTAGTTCAAAGTTCCTTGAACTATCTGAATGGCTTCAAAGAAACAGTCCTTTTGAGCAAATACATAACCTATTCAGAAAACAGCACTACTGGTGGCTTGAAAAAATAAGTTACTAAGCAGAGGCAAAGAAACACGCAGAAAGCCTTGCCAGTTTGAAAATCTGCTCTCCTCAGTTTATATTGTATACATTCATCCATCACCCAACTTTCTTCACTTTTAGCAGTAGATACTGTTTCTGATCTTTTCCTTGCATCTAAACTTCTGATCCCCTGCGTTCATCCTTATTATCACAGTCTTTTTTCTCTAGAACTGGCTTGAGTTTTAGAAAAAAATTCCTGGTAATACACAACTCAATAATCAGTGGTTAAAAAGAGATTTTCCTAAAACTGACGACTCTTTTAGTTCAGAAAACAGCAGAAAACCCCAAAAGCCCCACAAGAAAACCCAAAAGCTACTTCTACACTGAGGTAAGGATGACATTCTATAAAGCTGAAATACTCAAGGGTAACACTTTGATATCTGACCAAGAATGGTTAGAATAAAATTGTAAACATACATTTTCTCTGGCCTTTCAGTCAATCATTACACTGCTAGAGATTTTTTTTTTTACCTGAGTTTTTACTCAATGAGCATATAGGTTGTCCAAGTTCTTCCTCTCTCCTTCAAGACTACAAACTGTAATTTTCTTTGAAGCACAAGTCGCTTTTTCTCATGAAGATAGCCTTGAAAATGTGAATTTATGTAAACTAGTAGTAAGGTCTGGATGAGACATAATTCAGCCTCCTTGTTCCTAAGCCTTCTGTCAAAGGAGTGAAGAGCTAGCTCACACAATCCTTTCTTCTAATGCTCTAATGCAAAATACATCACAAATGGTATGTTTTGAATCATAGCTCATATTAGCTTCTCCACAAATCTCTGCTTTTAGATCTTTAACTACAGGGAACAGTAACTGTTAAGCTGGATTAGCAGGAAGCCCTAGGAAAAAATTTCCAAGCCTAGAAACGTTAATGACCACATTCAGATTCAAGTTTAATGCAGCTCGGATGATTTTCAAATGAGCTCTAACCACATGTGGGATCCTTGAGACAATTTTCAAGAACTGTCTATGATTTCTCATGCAAATTATCTATGTAATTACTCAACCTATTTCCTTTTACACGCTTATAGACTCTAAGATGTGATGTACAGCACATTAGGTACTGTATACACAACTACAACAAAAAGATCTCTCCTATCCAGAAACACAAGCTAAGCAGCCTTACAGCTGGTGAAAAAAGGAAGATGGAGATTTGAGGCCAAGTCTCCATTTCAGAGCAAAAGCAGGATAAATAGATTTTATTAAAGACAAAGAAGAACAAATACATGCACCAATTTTGTCTCTTTTTTTTTTTTTTTTCCATATTTACACACACACAAAAAAGTGTATTTTTTGGCCAGTGAAACCAGTAGTCTAATTAAAACAGTGTTGTGAGACATATCTTTTTAATACAAAATCTGTTTGTAGTAAGCTACTGGTAACATGAATGATGTTTCATGAAAAAATTGAAACACTGAAAGCATAGGGAAAATAAGAATATTCAGCTTGTGAGGAAATAAAGGCATCTTGTTTTATAAAAATTACAGTACTTTGATTTTTAAAAAGACTCAAATCAATTTAATCACCTTAAAGCAGAAAGTTGAAAAGCTATGATTTTGAATTTAAAGAAAACCCATGTTCGATAAAACTTGTTTAAATTTAAATCTTAGAAATCTGTTCACTAGCCTGTTAAATAACTGAGTGACTCATGTACTGACAAACAGATCACATCATATAAACCACAAAAGAACTTTTGTGTCTCAGATTTTCAATCCTATGGAGTTACAGCCATCACGGTTTAACTGCCTTTCTTTGCTACATATTTTATCTGCAACTATTTACATTTCTGTTTTATTTCCATCCTTTTTCAAAACTTAATACAGATACCTATGATGTATGGATTTTGTTTTGCATTAACCCAACATAGTACTGCATTTTTGGTAAGTTGATGTAGGTGTCTAGGTCATGACTAATTTTGTAGTTTTATAATAACAGAACTGTTTATGTACAGTCAGAGAGAAAGAATTTAAAGTAGCATATTTCAATGCAAAGGTTTCTCCATTCTGAATTAGTTTTAACTTATCTTCAAGAAAACTTGTAATTTTGTTGCTTTGCTGGAAAGGCAGGAGCACACGCAAGGGAAGTCAAAGACCAACTTGCTCAGTAATTCACTGTTTGACTTGGACCTTCAAAGGACAATTTTGTCTTATACAAAACGATTTTAAACATCTAGTGTTGTAGAAGGTCATTAAGTGCTATAGGAAATAAGTTCTCAATGCTTTCAGCTCCATAAGATTCTCTAGTTCTGTCCTCTTTACAGAGGGAATCCATCACTACTGCAAACAAGATTCAGAGTCTTCACTCTGTATCTCGTACTCAGATCCCCACTATCTGTGAGAAAATATGCTTAGGATAGCGAGAGTATGGGAAATATGTTTTGGGACAGGAGCCCAAATAGCTACAATGACCTCTTGCAAGGTTAAGAACTCAAAATTGAGGAAATTCCAAACTTCAGGTTGCTCTGGCAACCCTGGGCAAGGAATGAGTAGACAATGCTGCACATGCGCAATCAACATGCAAGTTGCTATGATTTTCACATACTTCTAAAACACGGATCAAAATTGCACCTGAACACTTGTGCAAGGTCTTGGGGGCTACAGCGTGTGCAAAGCACCTGCAAAATACAGTATCAAACGGCTGTAATGGTTATTCAAGTGTGGGCACAGTTTGTGAGGTCACGTCTTAGATGCTGTTAACAAACCTAAAAGAAAGACTACAGATAGATGACATGAAAAATTATGGATTAAATAAACTGAAAGAAAGTGAACTGCTGTATTTTTTAAGTTTTAATAGATTTTAAGTTGTTATGAATGTTATTATTGAAAATATCTAAGGAATTAATTAATTAGCTTTTCCAAAGTCGAGTATGTAAAGCTAAATGTCAACACCTAACGAGCCGTAAGTGTTATAAAATAAAGATAGATATTGAACTACAATAGGTCTAAACCCTAAATATTTGTGTTAAGTTTTTATATTTTCCCCTTTAATATCCAGGATGGTTAAAGGTCACCATTTTGATCTTTCTCCCCACACACAGAATATTCTTGATACATAATTTTCTGGAAATGTTATGACAGGAAGTTACATATTTGCTAGCAAACACCTGCTTTCAAGTAGTTTATTACTTGATTTCTTTTTTTCATATCTCTATTGCTATATGCTCTACCTAGTGGTTTCAAAAAGCACCTATATAGTTTCTTGCATAGAACAACATCACAAATGCTCACCTTAATTAATGCATAGCAGTAACAAGATAAACAACAAGTGCTCTAGATATATTACTTCTTTTGTTCAGAAAAAAACTTAAATTATTGATTGAAAAAGAACAGAAAATAAAAATGAAATAAACTAATAATAACTGAAGCACAGCCTATTAACACAACTACAATTTATTTAGAAAATATAAGAAAACCAGCACAGCTGTTGCTGTTCAATTATTTTGATCTATAACAAAATAAATTGCTCATTATTAAAATTATTCTGCTTCTCTCAATTATTTCAGCTATAGTCCGTGTCAGTTCATTGGTCTAAAATGAAATTCAACAAGGATCTCCGTATTAAAATTGTTAAAAGTGATACATCTTTACTAGAGAAACTAAATTTTGAATTTGAAAATACTGTGAAACTTGAATAGGACATAAGTGATAAAAATACAAAGCCATCTGGAAGGATGCAAATTGAAAATAAAAACCAGAAGCTATTCTCTACTCATTCTACACAATCACAAAAGGCTCATACTGCCCATCAGCTGCATGTCATCCAGTGTGTATTTCAAATAAGACCCACCCACCCCCCAACACACACCACTAAAAATAGGATTAAGTGCTCTCTGTCTGGTCTGGACAATTTCAGTCCCTTATGAAGCAGAACGAAGTTGTCTATCTTCTTCACTTAAAGTGCTGTGAGACTAGTCCTTACATTCTGAATGAATCCTGTGATGATGTATATAACTGTTTATGGGTAAAGGATGAGGTCACTAGGACATACTTTGATTTCCCACTATTTATGTAGGAAACTCAGTGAAAACCTTATTTCACGAAACCTAAAATTCATCCAAAGGGGTTTAAATGAAAGTCTTAGAATTTTTTGTCCACTCCTGCATTTTAATCCAAGTTCTAATCACTTAATTAGAGATGATTTAGTAATTTAACACATCCAGGAACATACCATAGCTCTGGAACTTGAATTCTATTGTTTTCATAGTAAAATTATGATGGGGAAGAACAATAAAAGAAAAAAAAAGAACCACAAAAAAACCCCACAAACAGGTCCTCCTTCAAATTCTGGCAAATAGATCCCATGAGGAAAATATATTAACTTGAATTAAAATCTTGTTCATCTCTTAAGTATGGTTTCCTCTAAAAGCCACTTTTGCAGCAAGGGTGTGAGAAGTGGTTGGGTTTGTGGTACACAGCCAAAGCAATGAACTGAACACAAGTGTTCTGCCACCTCAAGAGAAGGGAATTTAAACATGCAACATGCATACTTTTTGGACAACTTATTGACAAACTTTTTACTTATTTATATTTTTTAAATTTTCAGTAATAATACTGAAATATCAGTACACACCCATGTCTAACTTTCTCATTATTTTTCAGTAAGCAATAATTGCAGGAACTCTGTTTAAAAGGAAACTCAGTAATTCCATTGATTACTTGGTGAATTTGAAGAGACTCTGGAGCTGCAGCAGACTATGATATCATGACAGGAGTTTTTAGATCTTACAACTATGTTCATTATTCACCAAAGGAAATAATGGATTTCTAGACTGTTGACAGAGAGAAGCAGTTTGATATAAAATAAAAGTAAAATCAAAATTATTTTAATTCATCGGGATATATTGCAAAGAAAAAGTAATCAAAACCTATAGTTCTATTTTAAAAAATACATTTTAATAAATGGGTACAAGCTGAATAAAAGGGAAAGTAATTACTTGGTCAGTAAGAACCTCAGAGGGAAGCAATGCCCACGCACCTCAAATAAAGAATGCTTAGACAGATCCGATATAGGGGCACTTCCTTTAGAGCAAGCCTCTGTTTGGAGTGCAAGTCATTCTAGCTAATGGATAAGTCATGTTCATTGACAATCACATTAGCCCTTTTTGCTATTTTAGTTAAATAAGGCTAATCATTTAGCATGCCTAATTTATATAGCTATGAGGGTGGGTTATCAGTACAGATGTACTGAAGCATAAAAGAGTTGGGAACACTGGGAACATTGACCTATCTGTCAAATTTGATCAAGCCAAATGAAATTAAATTTGTTAATCTTGCTTCACAATCCTACCCTCATGCACTCTAAACACTAATACATTTTGTATTGCACTGAGATGCACAGCCTACAGTGAGACTTTTTATTTGGATTAATCAGAATCATGTATGAGCTATGTTAACATTTGAAGTAAGGTACATGACTTTTAAAATTAGAAGACTAAGAGTAGGACTGCAAATCTGCAAGTATTTGTAACATGTATTTACATGCCCAGATCTTACCTTAAAGGACGAGACTACAACTTAATATTTTAATAGTTACAGCTAATAAAAGAAATCAGGATATTTCTCATTAAACAGAAAGACTTCTGGTTTTGTGTGTGTATATACACACAACTACTCAAGCTTCAAAAACTAACCAATGCAAGTCTCTGGACTTTTCTGTTCTCTAAAATAGTGATTAATGCTATTTTTGTGCCTAAAGCAAAGGTTTCTGAGGCCAAAAGAACACAGCTCTCCTAGTACCCACTCAGGCCTCACTCCACAAGAAACATTTTTTAATCAGTTTAAGTTTCCAGCAGTCATGAAGTTTAGCCTTAATCTTTGAATCCACTGCTGTCTAGGGATATCCATGGAATCTGGATACAGTGAACTGAAACAGCACAAGCTCTGAACAGTTGATTTTTTGCTGTTTCCAGTGTACTCTAAGAGCAGCTACATTTTCACTGATGATTTGTCCAATATTTGCATAATGTGGTATATACAAATCTGCAGTTAGAAGACTCTCAGTCCTGGTTTGTTTCATGACAGTTCTCCAGTCCTCCCCCTGGAGTTTCCTACCTTATTTGTCTCTTGCCATACAGGAGAAGAGAAAATTCCCGTTTTCCAGTCCCTGCTCAAATTGCATACAGAAGCTTACTGGATTGAATTAGAGAAAATCAAACTTGAATAATTACTATGTTCCTCAATTTGAGATGAATTGGGATAATAACTGTACCCAAGTACAGGCTCCAGCAGATGTATTTGGTCCTTCAATCATATCAGAATATTGAAGAAACAGTTCTGGAACACACAAAGCATTAGCTAGAGCAGAACGACCAGAACAGACTTAACCTGTCTTAAAATGTCTTATCTATTTCTAGTAGTGGAAAATAATAAATAAGGTACACATTTACACTTCTGCATATCTTAGCCATCTGTTAAAACTTGCACATTTAGAATAAAGTGAATTCTCATATGCAAATGAGAAAAAAAAAAAAATCTAGAGATTCCTTAAACTAAAAATCCTGGATAACGACTTCCTGCCTAATCATGGCTCATCTGATGGTCATATTTGAAGCTCCATATTAGTCTCTGGATAGAAAGCTTTACTAGAAGAGTAGGAAGAAGCACAACTGCAGTAACAAGAGACTGATTTAATCTTCTTCATCATTAGGGGAAAAAAAATAAATGAAGTCACAGCATGGGATTCACTATTTAAATTTACAAAGCTTTAGTAACATTGTGCACAAGTGAGATCATGGTCCTACCCAGATACTTTTAAAGAGCTCATACTTTGTGAGCACAGACGCCAAGCTACTGAGTCCTAACCACAGAAATCAACTTCTCTTCTTGGATGCTGTAATATCGAGATAAAATTTTTTAATTGCCTTATGATGAGAGCACCAAAAGACAGCAAATTCTGTCTTGTATCATATGCCTGTCTAGTGGACAGCTTTGTAAAAAGAAATTCATAGCTTCACTCCTGGATATAAATGTCAAAAAAAAGATATGCATTCTAACTCATTAGGCCATGAAGGTAGCTAACAGCTATTTTAAATATATACTTAATAAATAAATAAAATTATGTCTATTTTATTATATATACATATTTATGTATATCTTTACGTGTGTGTGTGGTGTAAAATACAAATATATCCAGGTAACTGGAATCACTGGTGAAAATTTTTTTCAAAGATACACTGAAATAAAAACCGAACATGTGCAATATGCAAGTCATGTTACCACATGAATTAGGATGTGTTTAAGTTACCATATAGCATTAAAGCAAAATAAATCTCTCTTACTTCCATTCACATGTCTGAAGTGGAATTGTGGGGTTTCTTCCTTTATTTTACTTTAAATTTTCTTCACATAACTGTTGAACCAGAGAAATCTGTGTCACAAAAGAACTTGACCAATTGAAAATAATAATCAAAAAGTAAAAAAAAACAAACAGAAAAATTGCAGGAAGGAAAAAGACAAACATAGTTAAATCTCTAAATAGTTTGGTGTAAAATAAAGCATTATTATACCTGCGATGATGTCATCCATCTGCTCCAAAGCTGCTTCCAGCATATGACTAGCGTCAGAAGCCATCATCTGTGATTTCTTCAGACCTTTACTCTTTGCACTGAAAAGACAGATGAAACCATGTTTATTACACTAAACCAGAACTGATAGAAAAATGTGTCACTGTTACATTATCAATTTAACTACACAAGCAGAAGTCCACTAGCAAAAATACAGCCTAGTAATATGAAAACTAGCAAAATTGTTCCTATTCTTGATGGATGACTTGGAATTTCTGAGGTTTTAATTCATCGCTGATTCATATTTTTTTTTAAAGAGATTTTACTAAAACAAGGAAATGCAGATGGAAACAAAACCAAACAACCTCAACTACTGGAAGCTTGAGATTCCTCTACCCCTCATCCTTAACAACCATTTCCTAGATTTAAAGTTCAGTGCATTTCAATCTTTTGCACTGTGGGGAAAAAGAGGATTGACTAGGTTTCAATGAAGGAATGAACACATGGTGAAAAACATGCTTAAGCTATAAGCAGAACTCTGTAGGAGTTCTGCTTTTTTGATTGCTGCCTCAAGAGCAAAGACAATTCTGAAATAATTTTTACTACTCCTTTCCATACCCCTGTTCAATCTTTCTACCACTTTTTTCATGACACTGAAAATACAGTTCTTTCTGTTTCATTGATCAAAATGCCCCAAGTACGCAGTTTCTGAAGTTACTGCTGCCTTTTAAAACAGGATTAAATACATTCGTGGTACCAGATTACAGCAAGGATAACACACAAAATGTTTCCAAATTTGTCTCTACTTGTGAGTTGGTGTTGCTGGACTCTCAGTCAAGTAACAGTCATTATTGTCAACAGGTGACGTTTCAAAGGGAAAAAAAATTACTGCCCATTTCACTGCTCATGAGAAAATACTCTCTGAAATAAGGTCCTTCTGCACATCACTTCATCACTGAAGTATGAAACCAGTGCCCCCACAGCGATGAACAGAGATCGTACTTACGCATAATTTTTGCGGTGATCTAACACACAACTCAAAATACTGAAAAAACCTTTAAAGGGTCACAGAATTTTGATTTCTCTTCCATAAAGGGTGTGATTCAGTCTTTTTACATTCAGTCTTCTGATACAGCAAGTTTTTAACTTCATGATTCACACTGTTCAATTTTGACAGTTTCCTAAGCACCACAAAAAACACCTGTCTGACAATGTCTACAGGTATCCTCCAAATGATGCAGGTTGTGTTTGTGAGGCCGATTATTCCAGTGAAATTTCACTAACCTCTATTTATTGTGCAATTACCTATGCTAAGAACTCAATTATTTTGTATCTAAATAAATATTACGATAATATCTAATGGCAATTCACACAGGTGAAAATATTTTTCTAATGTGTTCATCCAGTGGCAGTTCAGACACTGGCCACCATGACCAATTGCATGACTGGTAGCTAAACCACTCACATTTACTCTCTCAGTTGGAGCCTGCCTAAACACTAGAATGTAGAATCAGCAGTCAGAAGATAAAGTCAGCTTTAAAATAAAAGCTTACCCATTTTTTGTTTCAGATGGACCATCAGAAAAAAAAAAAAAAATCCCTAAAAGTACTTTTCGGGCTGAGTCCAAATTACTGCATCATGAGAAATGTTCAATCTCAGTAATAAGCCCAGCGCAACAGAAAATTTTTACTAACAAGTCAAAATTATTCGCTTCTCTTACAAACTACAAACTAAGAATCTCAAGATGCTGACTTTTCTCTATAGTGCTGGTGAAATATACACAAAGCTAATTAAATAATTAATTAATGTAAATGTACACAACACAAAGATTAATGTAAATGAATGACTGGTTTTGGTCTCTCCTTTTTTGTCAAAATAATTTAAGGATGAACAATGCTAAATGTAACTGAATTTCACCAAAATGCATCTGACCCAGATATTTCATTTAATGGTGTTGTAAATAACACAAATTATGCTCAGAATAGTCTGGAAAGTCATTAAGTCAGCTGATACAAACTTAAAATTTCAGAATGCTTACATATGCAAACTTCAGAGACACTCCCTCTGATTTTGTTGCTACAATTTGTTGTTTTGGTAGATTCCCATCTCATCATATTTACCTGCCTGTAGCTTAGTAGATTCACTAAAAACTTTAGAGATACCTGATGCTCAACTGCAATGAGTCTTCTTCCTTGTGATATTTCCCCTAGTTCAAAGCAATCATAACATCGGTAATGATCACCTCAGTGAAAGGAAATCCACCGACTGTAACAGCTGCCACAGAGGCACCTCGGCTACCTTGCTCCTTTGGTGGATGTGGCTACCAGCCCCAGAAACCTATGGCCACCAGCTGTTTTGGTAAATCAGAACAGTAGACTGGCTCAAAATTAGAAGGGAGAAAAAGAGTGAAAAAAATAAAAAGAGCATAGAGTTTTGATTGCTACTTTGCACTGCATGCTCTTATTTGTGCTGTAAACTACTGTTCTGCATGCTTAAAGCGGCCAGAGCGATATACAGTTGTTATTAACAAGAAATGCAGGACCACCATTTCTTTTAAACATCAAATATAGTATTTGACCATATGTAGTGAAAAAGGTACAGAAAATGCCAATACATTACATTACAAACTTGAAATTCTACTTAAAGAAAAACTTTCAATCAACATCTTGGCACAAACCAGAAAGTTTTGCTGAAAAACACCACTAGAACTAAGTCTTCTGTCTCCTCCCAGCCTCTGCACTCTGCCTGTTTTCTCACCTATATCCCCAGTGTATTGCTTAAGTGCATTAAGCTAGAGTAAAACCTGCTGCTCAAACAACGATTTAATAACAAAAGCAACGTTCTCTGCTCCAGAGCGATAATGTAATACGACTTGTTTGACATCTTTTTCTAGACAGACCTGTTGCTTGTGCTTCAGGCAAGTCTTACTTTCCCAGCCACTCCCTTCTTGCAGTTTGTCTGTTCTGAACAATATTATGAAAATAGCTCGTTAGATCTCATATGCTTTCAGTTACCATTTCTGATCTAGTTCTACAGAAATATCTGCAATTGTGGATTTTTTTGGTATTATTATTAAATAAAAAGACACCTGTATCAATTGCAAGGCATGCCAAGTGCCTCAAACAGGATCCATCTATTTGCTGATATTTTAATTGCAATTCCTTTTACAGTTTTCATGCCTGAATGACATCAACAGCTGCAGAACACCATGACCCATCTACCTATATAAAAATATACATACATTTTGAAAAATAAAGTTTTTCAGTTTTGGTAAGGACTGAACAAAAACTATAACATTACAATACAAGCTTTAATTTTAGCAAATTGTAACCTTCAGGATTTATCAGATTCATTTATATACCAGCAAAATACAAGAACCAGTCTACTCACCTTTTCAGGTCCCTAAGAAGAAAAGAATTTACTTTTTTGACTGATCAGGAAAAATTGCTCACTATTAATAGCCAAAGTTTCACTGTTAAGCAAACATAAGTCTAAATTATTATCATCCCTTCTAAGCTACACACTCATACTAATTTAGAGCCCAGCCCACAGATAAAGATATTGCAATCCTGTTTGCTATAATTACCTAAGTAATAAGATCTTCCAGGAAGTGCAGACAGAGCAAACTGGTCTGAACACCCTAAATTTATTTTGCTCAGCTGGCTTTACCCTATAAATCCCAATCTGAGATTTGCATTTCAAATAAAATGAAAAAGCTCTGATAGAACTATTGTGCTTAGAGCCAATATCCCTTGCAAATTTCTTAACCTACTTTCTGTATGTAGAACTATATTTTACTGTGTCAAAAAAGAACATAACATTTAACAGACCTATTCACTATGAGCAAGATGTTCTTCAGAATTATGAAAAGCCTTAATTAAATTTGAATCTTTCATGGTTGCCTTGAACCTGCAGCCATCCAGAAAAAAGGATGTGAACATTTAGGTAACTCATAAATCAGAGGTTTTTCCAGGGTTGCTCCTAATAATGAGGTTGCCAACTTTATCAGTTATGGAGAGGGGTGTGGTTTTTGACATGAACTCTTGAAATCCAGATCTTGCCTTAATATCAATGCTTTGAGTGGCCTACAAATTTCTCTTCCATTTAGAAGACACACCTAATAATTAACTACCAACACCTTTTTTTTTCTGGGATTAATAAATACGTGTTTGTAAACTGTTCAAAGATTCAAATTCAAGTATCACACTGCTTTGTACTTAATGGAAATATCAAGTGGCTTGGGTGAGCCTCAGAAGTCCTCCACACTTTTTTCAGCTGCAAGATGACACCTGAGCCGGAACGAACAAATGTGCACAATTTCCACCCCTGCCATTTCCCCTCTTACTTCTCCCCCAGCTACATGCTGTATTGTATTAGGTCACCCCACAGTAACACAACTGCCAATTCATCTGTCCAACCTGGCTCAGGAGTTCTCAGGATACCATTATACAAAGTTATAAATACATACTTGGATCCTGGCCTTTTAGAACCTGGCATACCTCTCTAATTAAGTTAATACTTAGTCATAAATAACCATCCACAGCTGCTGGGAACAGAATTTCTGATGATCACTAGAATGACCACCTAGGGAACACTTAGCAGCATCCTGCAGGACTATCCACCCAGAAATCCTATTCATCTGATTATAGCTTAAATTTAACGTATTTGTTAATACAGACACTACTTGCTCTATTTCCTCTTCATATGCTGCATTAGAATAGACAGAAGGTTAAAAAGAACCTGTCCTTCATTTATTACCCTTTATGGAAGAAATAAAAAGAAGACTATAGAGATTTTTTGAAGAATAACTAGAAGGGGAATTAAAAAAATATATTTATTTTCAGCTAGAAAGTGTAAAGGCTCCACACTAAGTGGGAAGGGGAAGCTCTAGAGAGAAATATAGATTAGGCAAAGTTGAACAAAGACCTGATATTCAGCTATTTCAGGTAGATGGTAGAAGAACTGGTAAAGTCTCTAGTCAACATATTGCTGGGAGTCCTCATACGAAGGGCCATCCTTAGGTGAAGCACAATACTAGTACAGTACCTCCATGATGAAAATGAGCTAACTAAGCTCATTAACTAAATAAGCTAAACTAACTTATGCAGGCTGCTGGGTATTACCCTGGCACTGTAAAACCACCATGTTTGTGTGCTGCTGATAAAAGTTAAGGGTGACAAGCAGTAAAAACTATGCTGCTTTTAAACACATCATACTAAATAATTTGATTTAAAATATAAAGGGAACATTATGAAGCTGCAAAGTCAAAGCCAAACATCTGTTTTAAAAAATAAATGCATTAAGTTTGCTAACACGAGTCTGAATTTCAATTCTGGGAGAAGGGAGGGAGAAGGAAAAAAGAAATCACCCCTAAAAATATGCTAAAAGATCTGACTGATACTTTGTGATGCTTTAAGAAAACAAATCACCTCCTAGTAACTCCTCCACAGGACTTATGGATATTAAGTTACAGTTGCTTTTGGTACCATAACTGAATTTCCTGACTCATGTTTGTAGAAAGTCTCATCCTTACATATAAAAGCTGACTCTGACGGAACGTCATGCGCAAAGTGAGGTTTCTTCAGCTCCTGTCTGCAGCAGTTCTATCAGCTGTAGAAAGCCCTCCATTCCTTCAGTGTTGTTTTAAACATTGTTCATAAAAGCTTAACAAAGCACTTAATATTTTAATTTTAAATTGTTATCAGATATTTTAAGTTTTCCCTCTGTTATGCACAGTATAAAGGGGAATGTTGTAGCTTCCAACTTTGCAAATCTTAAAACCAAAATTGCATTCATTATTTATTATTGTATTAAGTGAAAAAAAAAACCAAACAACAAACCCTAATTATTTTATTTCAGTTGTCATCTAACTAGTTCCAATTTCTAGCTAGTTAAAATTTCAAAAAGCAAAATGAATAAATGCTCTGGAATTAAATTTCAACTGAATAAAGCATTACCTGGTAAAATAGATGAAAGGAATGTTTCTGAACCAAAACGTGAACATTTCTGGTCTTAAAATAAATGCAAGGATGAATGGGATGCAAGTGTCAGATTTGGTACTACAGTTCACATTTAGTTATGAAAGTATTACAATTAAGAAGAGTTACACCCCCAAAATTCTGACATTTAAAATAAACTATGTTTTTTCTTTCCCTTGTAATCTCAGGTATACACTGTCCTTAAAGTCACAGCTTCAAATTTTCTTCCACGAAGGTCAATATTTCAACCAGGTCTTCTAAGTTACTTAACTCCAGATCCAATGCCTGGGAAACTGCATCCCTTTCCCCACAAAAAAAGAACCCAAACAACAAGCAAAAACATGAAAGAGTTGAAAAACTTAAGCTGAGAAATGATATAATGAATGGTCCTGTGAAAGTAAATTCATGCTCTAGTAAACTGAAAGGTGAGAAATGGTAATAAAAGTAAACACAGATTTCATGCATGAAAGAACTCTGCCCTAGAGTAAAACACAGGACAAGACCTTGACAGAAATTGAGAGAGATTAGGTATATGAGATTAACAAAAGTATTCAAAGCTATCCTCTATAAAACTCCCAAACATTTACACAAAATATACCGCTGTAAAAAAAAAACCACAACAAACCAACAACCAAAACCAAAAAACCCCAATGTTATTTAAAACTTGAGAATTAGGAATAACATGTCTTATGGCTCATGACTGGTTCCCAGGCTTTTTCAGATCTCTCCGAAGCAAAGGCTTCTCTGCCTGGCCGTGACAACCTACTGGATCAGGCCAGTCCCTTACAGAAAATCCTAGTGTTGAGTTTGTGTTTGCATTTCTGCATTTCAGTTAATTTGCAAATGGAAATAATTTTCCTTGTCCATCAAGCTATTATAGAACCAACTCAGCAGAACAAGCACTAATAACTTACTTTATTACTCTATTAAGTACATGTGTATAAATCCCACTAGGGATACAGAAGTGTATATGAGCACTGTGAAATAGATTTTGCACTAACTTATGCAGGTACCATTTGGAGTATTAGTCTGAAAACTCAGATGTTTCACTGATGGAGGCCAGTGCTAACACAGGGACAGAAGATCTGGTATCTCAAAGAAATATCAGGCAGTCCAATTTTCAAATCTGCCCACTGTGTCCATTTTTGTCAGTTGCTTGATGTACTCAGAGGATTGTTGCAAAAATCACCTGCTTTGCCAACGAAGAGCCAACTGGCTTAGTTTTTAGAGCCCATACAGTCCTTGGTCCTAGTGCCTTGACTTCTATTTATTATTGCCTGTAGTGTAATCAAGACAGGTATTCATCAAATTCACATGACTCAGAAGCAGAAAACAGCTATGTATTTTTGGAACTCTTACGACACCGTAAGAACAGTCATGCTCGTTCAGACTAAAAGTCTGTCTGGCCCAGTGCTGTGTCTCTAATGTTCAGTGTAACACAGGTGCATAGTGATCAGTCTCCTGCTCTGTCTTTCCCAATAATCAGCAAACATGAGACTTTATGAAACATAGTCTGGATAGGAACTGTAATATTTCATAGATATTGAACAACCTACTCTGTATAGATTTATCTGATTTATTTTCAAATCTATTTTGTGTAATTTTTCAGTGAATGCT
Organism: Antrostomus carolinensis; assembly: GCF_000700745.2. Lineage (NCBI taxonomy): Eukaryota > Metazoa > Chordata > Aves > Caprimulgiformes > Caprimulgidae > Antrostomus > Antrostomus carolinensis. The sequence goes on along the minus strand of NW_010333506.1, from coordinate 11,145 downwards.
CTGACATTATAGAAAAAACAAAAAAACCCAAACCCTACAGTGGTTAATCACTGCTCACTTTTTCATGCCACTATCTTAGAGTCTCTTTCTAGTTTTATTTCCCTTTCTCCCCTACAACATCCCTGTTTAACTGAACAATCATTATCTGCCAAGTCTCTCCTCAGAGTAAACCAAATCCATACTTCTCAACACACTTGCTACTTCTCTGTATACTTTTTCTTGTTTTATTCTACCGTTGTTGAGATGAGATGACCAAGGCTACATGGTAGCATTCAAGTTGCGGAGTATTTCTGACCTTTAGAAAAATGCCACAAAAGAAATACATTATGACATAGGTGAATATATGAATGTTTCCAGGTAGAGTAAAAGCAATAAATCTTTACAGAAATAACTCACTTGAGAGGATTAAGAGTGGAGAGCACTAAGCGTTCCTTAAAATGGACAGACACTAAAGTAGGTGAGGGTCAGTAGAAGAACTGGCAGCACTAAGATACCCAAGATCTGTTTTTCTGCAACAGAACCTCAGAACAAAGAGGAGGTTAACAAGTTAGAAAACTGATTTCCTGCAATCAAGAGAGACAATTTTCATCCACAAGATTTCTAAGGTAAAAAGCTCGGGTCTGGGTTAGACTATACAGAGAAACAGTCCAACATAGACACAACTAAGAGAGATATTCCTATGAGGAATTCTCATTACACAATTATCTGCTCTTGGGTTACTTGGGTTATTAAGCTCTGTCCCAAATTTGCCTCAACTTTACTAATGCGCTACGAGGACTTTTCTGAAATCTAAACTCAGCTTTAGACATAAGGCTTGAAAATGAATACTAAAAGACAGCTTTTCTGACTTTGTAAAATTTAATTTCATATTAGTATTTTTCTCCTCCTTGAAACATTTTGTGCAGCAATTTATAAATAACTGGGAACATCACTAGGTTGGTTTAATATGACCCACCCTGCATCTGTGAACACAAACATGCTGAATTCACACTTACAGGAACTGACAGTATCAAGTACTTCTGTATAAATTTAAGCTTCAGTAGCTATTTTGAGGAAAGCGTCTGTGGGAAACAAAGAAAGGAAAAATATACTTCTGCTAGAAACAGCAAATTCAACATAAGTGAATCTGCTTGGATTAAAAGCATTAAACTAGGAACAACAAATGGATCACTATGAAAAGCACCACATCCCACATTACTCATCACAACAATGAAAATATAAATTTTAACAGCTGTGTCAGTTTAATGCCTATGCATATAAAAAAAACATTCTTATACTGATTGCTTCCTGAAGATTAATGAAAATATCTTTGGAAAAAGCTGTCTTCAAGTTTTTCCCTTTCTCTACCTAAAGAATAGGTATTATCAAGAGGCAAAAATTCTCCATGGCAAGTTAAATCCTTATCTAAAATGATACTTTTTTTTTTATTTTGCTCCTCTATTATTCAGAATATGGGACACTTTACTCCTTGCAGAACTGGGCAACAAGCAAGGAATGTTTGTTGTATCGAACATTGTGCTACAGCTGATTTCTGAATCAGAGGATGATATATTCTTCTACCATACTTTCCATACTTAATGCATTAACATAATGTTCTAATTATGAGAAAAAGCATTATACAGAGAGGCAGTGTTGCAAGATAGACTCAATAGAAACTTGAAATCCAAAAACAACATTTAATACTTTTAGGATTCACATAGGTGAGAGAAACTTGTAATACCTCCCAGCTGAAGAAACATTATTACAGGTGGTAAGAAAAATGAGACATCCTTTTTTCTTGTTTTGCAGTGGATCCTAGAAGAAAAACTAATACCAAGATGACTAGAGACAGATTAAGTACTGAAACTGAAACCAAAACCTGACTTTAGAGGGGAACATGAAGCAGCCCATAATGAACGTGGGACTAGATATATAGGTCTCCTCAATGACCTATTCTATGGAAGCTGTATTTGCTCACAGAAAAACATGTTTACTTAGCAAAGGATCTTAACAGAATCACCAGACTGAAAACCCACTCAAGTGCTCAGCTTTTCTATTTCACATTCACCTATGTGCACTGTTACTGCTTCTGCTCTATCACAACTGCAACAAGTAAGTTTCAGGTAACTGTAAATCCAGTTTTGAGTATTTGGTGTAAACTTTTTATAGGCTTACAAAAGAATTCTGAAGTGCCCAGTGTGGTGCTTCCATAAGTAGATACATCTGATGGCACAGGATACAAAAGTGATCCTGGAAGTCTACTGTTAAATATAACACTTTTTATTATTAACCATGCTAAGCATTCTCACGTTCTTACCAACCTCAAAGCCCATCAGGCCATGTCTGCCAACCATTTCAAGGCATTTATTCTCAGTTCTATATAAATGTAAACCGAACAAGTTTCAGTGTCCAATCATGTTATCAAGGGTAAGTCAAATAAATTTAAATTTCTCCTTATAAAATATACATGATATGTAGGACGAAGAGATAAGAAAATGCACAGCCACAGTTCCATGCATCAGAATGCCTATTTGAATTTGCAAAACTTAAAAAGTATATGTCATTTCTGAAAGAGACTAACTGCTTAGTAAAACTGGTTCCATGTATAAGCCTCTAAAGCTACCATCTTCCAGTTTAGTCATTTTGGCTTCACTAAGTACTTAATTCAGAAAGTTTTTGGAAGTTTTGCAAATTATAAAAAAGGACTTTCTCAACACAAACTGAATGCAAGAACTGGACCTAGAAACAGATCCATTCATAAACTCAGTATTCTTCTAGTTTTTATACACATATTTACATCTGAAGTTCATGATGCTGTCAGCATAACTCATCAATGGGGTATGTGTAAAGGATCATTTTTGTTCTTTTTTAATAGTGAATTCCCATTACTTTTAGGGCATGAAAAAAAACAGAAGTTAAATCATTATAATGAACATACATAGGATTTCTCTAGATTCATTTCCAGACAAGTATTTTGATTAACTATCTGAATGTGAACAATGATCCAAATGTATTTGCCAAAAAATAAAACTGCATCCTAAAATTTGTGCTACTATGTGTTACTTCCAATCCAAAGAAAACCTCTTTCATATGATTTAAATAAATAGAAAAAATGCATTTGTTACTGCAAATGCTAGAGTATAACAATACCTGAAACAATACACTGTTGTAAAGTTAGTAAAATTTTACTGGCTCTAAAATAAATGGATTAGACACATTTGTGCTGAAGTAGAATACAAATGGAACAGAATTCTTGTATTACTTTAAAAGGCCCGAGTGTCATTATAGCAAGGCCAGAAGTCTTACGTGCACTGTCACAGTCCCAAACAGCAATGAGACCCGAGGGGATACTGAGTGGCAGGATTTTACACATCCTGTCTTACTTCAGAGGATTTCATGTTAAGACTCAGAGTAACTTTTTAGAACTGTCTGGAAGGCTTAGTACTCACATTTGGTCTGATTGTGAATAAGTCTATGGAGTTTCCTGAGGTATAAAACGTGTACCTTACCATTTGATAACAATGCCTTTATCAGACCTGTTTATTAAAACAACCACAAAATGAAATTATTTCAGGCTAATGACTTGCAAAGTCCTTTAATCCCTAACAGCTATCAGCTGATTTGTCTTTATGAAAAATATCTTTGAAGTTCCTTGCATCTTAGGCCCAGTGACAGTGCATTAAATAAAAAAAAGAAAAAAGATTGAACTATTCAAATGACTGTCCATTGGATGAAATTAATTAAATTTTTCTTCTATTTCAGGAGAGAAAAGGAAATCAGAGTTCACTGTCAGTTTCTTCAGTTTATTTCATTTTCCAGAAAATGGATCAAAGTCTGCTCCCATATCGGTGATCACAACATCTTTATACCTACATACTAAATTCGTAAGTAAAATTTGATTTGCTATTATATATAAGAGAGATTCAGTCCCCCGTGCTTCAGTGGTCTTCAAAAACTCCAAGTGGAAATATTCAAGTCAATTTTATTAATAATAATAATAATTTTAAAAAATCCAGTCACTGAAATACTGCTGTCATGAGGAAATTGTTTCTTCTCTACTAGCCCTTACTGATAAGGGATAGTTTTGCTCCATGACAGAAATAGGACTGTTTACTTTGTTAGTTAATAAAAGCAAATAAAATACATTCACTGTAAAATTATATTTAAAGGCATACTGAGTAGCAAACCAGGCAAGCTACCTAGCATGGCAGTTTTATCAGTCTCAACTCATTTGGAACCTCTGCTTCTAAGTACCCAAATCTGGGTTTCTAAAGGAAGTGAGCAGCTGCTAGTCCTGTTCTTCACAATTAGCCCCTGGATAATCAGAAGCTTTGATTAAATTAAAAACTACAAATGACTGCTGAATCCAATCTAAATTCATTCTAGAGCATGAATTCCCTTTGTACCAAATCATTTACCCTGAACACACAAAAAAGAGCAGTCTTCTACAGTCTGTCTTTTGCAAGTAGTTTATGTGAAATTAGAAACGGGCTTCACAATCTACAAACGAAACTGAAGATGCTACCAAATTTCCTAATTAAAATGGAGAAGACAATCAAAGCAAAACAGATTTGGACCACAATTCTTGCAACAGTTTTATAACCCTTACCCTAATCTACAACTGTTAGGAAACATTGCATGCACTGAACAAAGTATAGGTGAGTAACTGTTGTGGACTATTAAGTATTTTTCACAACACCACAGCATGTTCTGCAAAGCAGGCCAAAACAGATCTTTTTCTTGCACAAAAACTTGTTCTAACAACTCTCCTTTCTCCTAGTAACAAAAGCTTCTAATATGATTTTCCTTTTGCACATACAAAGTTCAACAGATCAGACCATAAATTGCTCTTTTCAGTTTCTACTTTGGATACATTCAGCTTCCTACATCGAAGAACATTTTAAATCAATAAAAATTTAACTAATAATTTATAATGTTTATGACTGACATTTCCAGGTTTCATATAATCTGTACTAACACTAAATTACTTCGTATATATACTTTAATTACAGAAGACTACTTTAAAGAAAATTATTTACTTGACTCATTTTGATTTTGTTCAGATGCAATGAATACCTTCTTTAAAAGAACCACGTATCCTGCTTTCATTGATATTTTACAACCACCATGTTTCTGGTCCATGCAAGTAGCTTCGAATTTTAAGATTTTTTTCTTTCTCCCTTCTTGAAACAATTATTTAAGTATCTATTACAAAAGAGCGTACAACAAACACTTTACTTACATATGTATATATGCTTACAAAGCACTTGCTTAAATGTACTTCAAGTTCAGCTAGAGGAGGTTTTGTTGTTTGTTTAGGAGGGTGGTGGTTTTTGTTTTGTTGTTTGGGTTTTTTTTAGTAGTAAGCACATTTAACGTACAGTTAACAAGGATAGCTGGGGTCCATGTCTTGAGTATCTGGGTTGCAGCTAATACCATATTCCTGCAGTCTCATGGATTCTGAAGTTGTTAATGCATGTCCTGAACACATCTCAAGATCCAGTGACTTGTTTTGCCATTTTTTCCTCCTGGTCTACTGGGTGATCATAAATCTGCCAGGGAAACTGTTTGGGAGTGATGGTAAGACTACTGGAAGAAGACCCATGCTCATGTGATTTCCCACTTGTACCCTCACTGCAAAGTATATAGAGAGGTTACAATCATAAATAAACCAAAGCACAACTTCATACCTTAGGCTGGGCATAAAAACTTGAAAAAATATGTTTCCCACATGAAAGACAGGAATGGAATTAATACTAGATTTGAGGCAAGAGCTTATGTTAACTGCATTGTGAAGACCTGCACCTAAACCTAATGAAAACAGTTTTAGGAAGCATATGGGAGTGTTATAACAGAATAACTGAGTCACAGAGGAGTTGAGGCTGGAAGGCACCCCTTTGGATCACCTACTTCAATTCCTAAGAGCTTGTTTTTATTAGTATATAATACTGCACATATCAAATACTTTGCTTCCCAGGATGGTGTGTGCTGGTTTCTTATGTATTTAAAATACCAGATTAACCTCCCCAAGGTCTTTGCCAGAGGATTTTTTTTTTCTCTAGAGTGAAACATCATAATACTTCTGTTTAGGAGCCGACTGGATTACATGCATTAGTTTAGCATCATCACAGAAACACATTCATAAATCTTACTTCAATGTCATTAGAATAAGATATTCTGATTATGTGTTATTAAATGAGATGCTACCATCTGCACTGTATTGTAGTGGAATAAAAATATGATTCACTATATTCAAGAGACTCTTGGCAAATATTTTTCACTGTCAAACTAAGACTTCTGAAATAAACTTTGGGTTCAAAATAGTGCAAACTGGAAACAAAATTACTTCTTTGTATGAGCAGTACAGACAGAAATAAGAAAGCTAAGTCACCTCTGAATGTGGAGACCGACTGGACTTGTTTTCAGAAGAGGATAAAGTAAAACAGCAGTTCCCATATTGTTAGTGCTTGAAATCCAGATTAGAATTCAGCAGCCTAGTTTTATCTTTAGTAATTAACTGGCATCAACAATCTGTTGATCTTAAAGAGTACGAAGACATAGCCAACACGTGAATCATTCCCTATGAATATTCATACACGTTACATCATTGCTCTAATGAAAAGAAGACTCAGTCAGCATTTGATAAGCAACGCTTGTAAAAGAGCTATGCTTTAGACCTGTCTTCTTCTTCCATCCAGCATGTCCTGACTTTGAGCATTCAGTTTTATTTCACACCTCCAACCTAATCCAAGATTTTGCTGAAGGAGGATCAGGTCTGCTGATCTGTTTTCTCCAAATTCACATCTGCTTCAGGAAACCAACATCAACTTAGCACCATGTCCTTGGGTGACATGCAGAAGACCTCTCATACAATGAGCAGTTCACACTCTGTCATTCCAACTTTATGGAAGACACATCCACCATTTACCATGCCAGGCATGCTGTCTGCCACTTACTATCTGTCACCATCATGTTTCTTATGTTTTCCCCTCTCTAAACCACAAAGTGCTCTTTTTTTTTCCTGTATTAAATTCTCAACTTTTATGTTCAGTTACTTCAGGTTTTACTTGGAAAATTCAGCTAAACAGATGAACACATATTTTAATGTGGATATTTATTAAAAAATAAATATAAGAATATATTTTATATAACACATATAAAACACTAATCGTTTTAGAAAAACACTAATTGTTACCCATTAGTTTGTTAATCATCTGGCAGAGAAACAATGTCCTGTGAAAATACCAAATTTTCCTCTTTGATCAGTACAAAAATATACAGCTCTTTTCCCTCAGCAGCTTTGGGTTACAGGTCTTCCAGAAATACTAGTAAGCTACACAATATTCATAACAATCTTGCTTTACAGGTTATCAAATTACAGTTTAAGATCGAGGTCATGCTTACAGCCCTTTAAACCACTACATTGTAACTTGGCAGATGCACAGTATAAACACAAAATCCACAAATTGACCTAGACTGGCAACAGTGCCATTAGGATTTACTTTTTATGTTTCTTTCAGAAAGGAATTATCTTTGTAATTTAACTTCTTTGTTCTCTGCATCAATGAATTGCCAAATAAGAGCAAAGCGCTACTGGGAAATGGTTTCATAGCAAATGAACACATGAAGATGCAGGGAAACAAAAGAGGTAACTGTAACATTAAATGGTCACAAGAGACTTGAAATAAAAACATTGTGCTAAAACATACAGGCAGAAGCATCTAGCTACAAAAAAAAAAAACCCACTACCTTTATTTTGTTGCTTAATGTGCATCTATTTAAAAGAAAAATGACTATAAAATACTGTAAAGGAGTGGCAGGAAGAAATTCAAGCTGTCATATCATGATATAAGACATTATCACCTCACAGAAGGTGCTTAGACAAAGTTAAAGAACAGATTGTCTGAAGGTGGGAGTCTCAGTTTCTTCAGCTCTTCAAAGTAACAGGTGAGTTGATAGCACAGAATAGACAAAAGCAAACTGGGGAAAACTTAGAGAACTTACAATAGCTCACAGCTTAAACTTTCCAGTTTTGGAGGGATCAAGTTACTGAAGTGAAGTGATTTCATCCGTATCTACTGATCAAGTGCCTCCAAGGGCAGCTATTGCTGGCTAAACTTTATCCAGTAGCTTATGAGAATTTCAAGATTATACCTTAAGAAGTTGAATTCACTGAACTCTGAGGATGAGGTGGCAAACTGAGATGATAAACATCTCCAAAGATTTGAATGATGTAAATTCACTAACAGAAAAGTAACTTCTGAAGGTTCTCATCTTCTGCCCTAAATGTCACCTTATGTGGCATTACTATTTCTACACTATTAGGTATTTCTGGAAAATGCAGAAAAGCCTTGCCGGGTACAGGACATTGAATAATATGTTTGCATCTATCCTGAGTTATCATTATCACAGAACATATTTCCTAATGCATCTGATAAACACTAAATCCTCTGAATCATACTATGGACATCTAAAGCAAGAAGACAGTTTCATCCTATTCCTGTAAATATCTTTTTTTGTGAGGGGGCTAGGGGGAAGGTGGATTTTTTGTTAACTAGCAAAGCCCCACTGAGGCTCCGCATTACCTATATAAGCATAGTCCTTTGCTAATCTTACCAGGTCAAGGCCCTCATTTGTTTGAGCTGAAAGGCTCAAACAAATCCCTAGCTGTGGGGGAAGTGAACTAAGTTTCTGGTCTGTCTCTGAATAGTCTACTAAGAGTGAAAGTAGTGTCTAGGGATAAGTGCTTTATAGGTTTGTGTGGGAGGTTTTTTGTTTGTTTTGAAGAGAGAACGGAAGGAGGCAAACAGGAAACAAGTTAGGTAAATGACCACTAGAAGCAGAGCTGCACACAGGGGAAAAAAAAGGTACATCACTACCTTTTGTTCTTCCTAATTTTCCCATGTTTTGCACTCATAGCATATTCTCCCTCGGCCCTGCCATCTTGTTTGCTGACCCTATCAAAATGTTCAGGGAAGGTGATCCTTGAAGTCCTCCCTTACTCTTTTCCATCTGTTCTCTTCCCATCCTGCCCTCAAACACACTCTACCACATTAAGTCACATTACACTGTCTTAGAGCCTGCACAGACAGGCCAGACTGTCAAAGACACTCAGGGTAAGGGGAGCATGACAGAGGAAATGGGGAGAATTGATTCAAGAACTCAGAAAGTACTTCTCTAGTCTATGCCTACAACAACGTATTCTCTCTTTGTTTAAACACACACATCCTGATCACTTTTCCACGCTGCTGGTACCACATTAACAAAGATGAAGTGAGATCAGATACAGTATAAGTGCGGGGAGGATAGCACTTACTATCCCATCTCTACATTTTCCTTTCCTACTTCCTTCCTGTCCTCCCTGCTTCTAGCATAGTCTTCATATGGACAGGGCTTCTGGAGTGAAATCAAGACGGTAGCAGTGCCCTCTGCCACCATTCCTCTAATTCCTCAACTTCCTGGGACAGGAGATGAAAGCAGCAAGGGAACACGGAACCAGGGAACAATGCTGCCAGCCCAATTCAGCCACACAGATTAATCAGTTTCTGCCCCCTCCCTCTAATTTGATGCTTTCCATAGGGCAGTGTCCCAGATCTGCAGTAGATAATAAACTGATATATGTTTTGCCAAGACACTTGATTATTACCTGGCTTAGGTAAATAAAGTATTTAAGCTTTCAAAAGTGATGCTAACATTAGTTCAAAACAGTTACAGACATATCATGTGTGTCTACAACAGATAGAAACATCAGCAGTCAGTGGCAAGATTAGTCTCGAGCTATTCCTCAGCTTAAGTCTTGTTACTGGGGACTTGAAATTATTTTATATATTACAAATTAGATATGATTTTTTACATTTTATTTTTCCATTATATTCTGATACCAAGCTATATTTATCCTGAAGACAAACCTCGGTGCTCTTACACTGGGTTTCCTTTAGGTTGAAGAGGTCCTTACAATTGCTTCCAACTGGAACTATCAGCAAATGGAGAGTAAATTAATATTATTTAAAAATGACCCATAGTTTGTCCCAGTTTGTCCTTTCACTCTCCTGGTATACCAAGTTCTACTCTAAGCATTTCTCCATTAGGAAGATACAAGGAAGTGTAAAGATTTATTGGTTTTAGCTAAGTTCATCCAGAAGATCCAAGTCAAAGTCAGGAACACAAGCAAAGTAAATCAATAAACCTGGAAAGCTGAAATACAGCTTTCTTCGCTCTCCCATCTACTCTTTGCACATTTCCATACAAGTTTCAGAATGAAGCCCTTCATGCACCTGTTCACATATTCTTGATTTAAAAAAAAAAAACAGACAAAAAAAACCACACACACAAAAACAACACAGAAAAAGTGTCCCTCACTGTTCCCCCTCCTGCCAAAACCCTGCAAGACCTTTATGACTATGGAAATACAATCTGCTGTACATGCAATTCTTCAAAAGCACATACTACACTTCACCTATATACAGTCAGATCTGCAGTTACTGACCTACTGAATTAATACTTAAGATCTTATTTTGCCCTATGCCAAACTGAACAAATGATCACACGCAAAGGGGTGTGCTTCCTTATCCTTCTTGCAAATGTTACGGGGGAGGCATTTTGATTATAGCAGCACGATAACACAAGTGCTGAACGATGAAACTGGAGATCACTTGACATCTCCTCATACTCCTACCTCTCTTATCTCTGTACTGGTAAAACAGCCCATAATAGCCAGTTTCATCTTCCAGCTGTTCTTTTCTGAATATCCTTTGAACTACCTTATTTCCCCCACAAACCTCTTTTCTGAATTAACTTTCACTTACAGACTGGAGGGGGGGACACCTCACTTCCACTTCACAGAACTTGGCTGCAACTGGATGTCACCACTGACGGCAGATTCTGAACCGACTGTTCTATGTCAATAAAACGGTGTATTTACTGAACTGCTGGTTGAACTCAAGTTTCAAAGCTTTGCTCACTGTGAGAATAAATATTTACCTTGCAGGAGCCGCGTCTATTTAAAAGTCTTCTCAGCAGTATGGAGTCGTTAACTCTCACAGCAGGAGCAAAGTACTCCAAGAGGAGAAGCGAGAGGCATCGCACTCCTCCGCAGAAGGATTCGCGAAGGAACCCCTTTAAAACACAGCCGAAGTGCCCCAGAACCCGCCAGCAGCCTGCGTGCCC
>NW_010333505.1:3299-46314 GCF_000700745.2 Antrostomus carolinensis | reverse complement strand
ATCATCTAGCCACCTGGTTGTAATGTCATAATGTTCATTCCCTACCCCTGCTCCCTGTGTCGAGGCTTGTATGAGATGAGATTACCATTCAAAGCTCTTCAAAAGAAATCAGAAGAATCCCGAGATCCATGATCTTAAAAAATCCTCCACTTCATCAGTCCCTGCTGTAGTAAAGTTCCCCAAAGCTGATAAAAAACCTGATCTAGGACTTCAAAAACATGCAAGTCTTGTCTTATTTTGGCTTTGTTCTGGGCTGCCTTTGTGACCATTAACACAAAGATTTCAGAAGATGACTCTAGGACCACAGTTTAGGAAGGCTGAGTATCCATTGCTCCTCTCCACATTACATACAACTGTTAGCATGTAAAATATTGATCTTAATTTGTCTGTGTTCACTCAGCTCCTAAAACAAAGGGAAAAATGCTGTAGCCTTCCTTTTCTCTCTCCTTTTCCACCATATGCTTTGAAGACTAATTTATATAGCAAAGTATGTTCAGGATTTTTCCCACAACGAAGGAAGAGGATGCTCAAACCCAGCACTAGAATCCCTGGCATCTGATTTCCAGGTAAGTTCTGAGACACAACTCAATCTCCCCTCTCAAATACCAGTTCACAGAGTCAGCTGCAAGGCTGAGAAAGATGCTGACATGAGCATTAAGTTCTCTATTACTCTTGTAAATTTTCGAGCCATAACTGATAGTGTAAATGTTGAAATATGATTCTCTACAACAGCACTTCAACAACACACTTCAATTCTCTTGAAACAAACATGAGGTCTGCTTAAAATGCAGATATTTCAGTGTAATTTCAGAATTTTAAAACTTCACATAGAGAAAAGAGTTTAAGACTCATAACAAAATTCATGTACACTGTGAATACTCCAAAATTAAAATCAGTCTTATAGCAAATCATTATTTTGGCAGTTTCTGCCTTTTGCCACTTATCTACCAATTTATACTTCTAAGCAACACATTGTTCTATATATATATGTGTGTGTGTGTGTGTGTGTGTGTGTGTGTGTGTGTGTGTGTATAGTGCTATACTGCACACTGCCCTACATCTCCTCAGTAACTGACAGGCAGTGCAAAGTGAACTTACCGGTTTCTTTCCTACTATGAGTTTTTCAACCTTCTGGACTTGGGACACATGATCCTCGTTTGTTTTCAGCTCCCGTTTGCGGATTCGCTCATAAATCCCAATGAGCATTTCTCGTGGGATATCCTCCCCATCATCCACACCTGCAGAAGTCAACAGTTTCTATCAGCAGTCTGGCTCTGAATGACCTGATTAACGCACACTGCTAGTTCTCAGCAACGTAGGCTTCTCAGCAACGAGGATAAAACCATGGGCAATTTTTATTTCCTCTGCTAACAGTAATGCCAGTGTTGTCTGAGACTGCTGATGTACAGTTGATGCTGTTTTGTTTTACAGCTGCCAGCTAACATCTCCTGTGCTGTCCTCATGCCTACCCTACCAAAGCAGCTGAAGTTATGTTACTCATGCCTGAAGCACTGGTCTCTGTCCAAAAGCTTACTGCTCCCGACACGCCAAGACACTGATGGAAATTACACAGGTTTGGGGTATTTTTGTTTTAAGTCTCTAATCTAAAACTAAGCCATAAAAAGATTAATTTCCTATGTAAATCCATTTTTTCTTTTAAATTTCCTCTGTTTGGCATCAAAGCTCAAATGAAATAAATAGCCCTTTAGACACTAAAATCTCCACATGACTTCCTCCTAGGAGTACATCACTGGGAAGAAACATATTGCCTCTGTCCCAACATTACTCAACACACTGTTCATAAAATAATTTCCTACATGAGAACTGTCTGAAAACCCAGTAAAATTAATTTAACCAATAATTCCTGTATGACTTCAAAACCAATTCATTTACTCTGGAAAAACAAATCAACAAAATAGCCTAGTCACAGTATTATTGTTTAGCACTGTGTGATTATCGTGTCAGTATTCTCACAAATGCCACAGGCTTTAATGCTTCATCCTGAATTTTTAACAGCAGTGGAAGGAGTCCAACTTCAATAAGTGACTTAAAACCTGATTTCCTGGAGATGGGGAGATGCATGTCTATTTTTTAGACAGATTTTTAAAGAAATAACCTCTCATCTCCCATTCAAAAGCCAAAACACAATATTTTGTCATCCAGTGGAACAACTGCTCACATTAAAAAAAAAAAAAATCAGTGAAAAAATACAGTTTCTTTGCAAGTAGAAGCAAACAAAACAGCCTCTGTTCTGTTCCACACCAGCAAGTCTGCCACAGACCACTCTCTGCAATCCAGTCATTTAGAGGCAAGGTGGCTGGTTATAAAAATGCCTACAATAATAAGAAACTGCTGGCATCCAGGCTGGAGCTCAGAGAAAATATATTTAATACAACAAATGTAACTGTAGGAGTATGTGAAGAGATGAATAACAGGTTTTTTTTAATCTTTATGAGCTTTACAATAAAATAGCAACAGTAACCTAAATTTGGCTAAGTTAAAACATCTGCTTAGCATAGATTGTTCATTAATGTCTTATATAAATCTAAGGAAATAAAATCTCCAAACAGGACTTTCATTATCAAAATCTGAAATTCCAGAACAGCGCAAGTATTTTGTTTTCACTAGTACTAAAATGAAAGTACCACGTGCACACATGAATACAAACTGTCAAGCAGCTGAGATGTACCAATGTGTTTTTATATATGAAGCATTTTGATTCTGTCTTTCTGCTGTTCAGCCCACTTTGAGATACCACGGAGAAAATGGCTGTTAAACAATACAGCAGTGCTTGCTGGTGCCTGCAGTAGCAGGACTACTCTGCTGCCAGGCTGCTACACCCACTGCTGGCAAAAGAAGAGAGACTGTGCACTAGGTCCTGCTTATCCTGTGCTTAAAAGCAGGGGGAGGAGGGTTGCAGTGACTGAGCAGGCAATTTTCCTGGCCTTTGCACAAACACACAGTAATGGAACTATAGTAAAAGCTGGTTTTTCCCTATGGGCACAAACTGTCTTAAAGGAGAAAAAGGGATGGGGACTTCAGCCTCATTTCTCTAACATCTGTGATAAAAGGTTAATGCTGTCTGATCCGTTCTTCCCTGAGTGCCCAGGAACAACAGGAAATGTCATCTCCCCATGCACCATCGTCCTCCTCAGCTCCACAGTGACCACGTTTGTCAGGAAGAGCTGAGCACTGGCTGAGCCGATACATCATAAAAACCTGTTCTTTTTCACCAGAAAGAACCAGGATAGAAAGACCCAAGATACAGATTTGAAAAAAAAAAAAAAAAGATTTTTTTTGGCATTCTAATTGCAGGCTTAGGTGTGCCTGCCGTAGTCTGGCAAACAGTTTCTTGACCAGGAAATATAGCAATGAAGAAACTAAAATGAAATTTCTGTGCTATTTACTGTGTAACTTTACAGTAAGGAAAGGTAGGGGAAGGTCAGGATTTTTTTTTTCCCCCACTGAGAAATTAAATCTTTAGTTTATTTACAAATGTCCTCATCATGGCACAGTGATTTGTGTTCCTTAATATACACAGCTACAGAGCATGAGCAAATTCAAGTTTTCTATGGTAATACCTAACATTTAAGTTTCTAGCAAAGTCACTAATCTACATCTCTTAAGAATGTGGAAAGCTGCTATGTTGTGTTGGGTCCCGGGTATGTACCTCTAACAAAAACACGGAGACAATGGCTCTGTCTCCTCTGCATGCCTAATTAACAAGTGTAAGAGGTTTATGCTTTTGAAACTAGGGAAGGAAAGAAATTTCCTTTTAGAATAAGACTCTAAAATATGTGAGGGATCTCACTTGTTTAATTTTTTTTCAGAATAGAGATCTGATATGCTTTGTAATGCACCGGTTGCTATGGAGAAATCACAAACTACAAACTATGAAGACAGCCATCTCTGTAAGAACTGATCAGTAAGCTTATGCTGCAGTGGTGTAATTCACTATCTAGAAATCACATTCCTCCTCCCAGGATAGTCTGTAACATGCAGTGACACTATATGAAGATTTACATAGCTATAAAGAAACGCATTCTTTGCAATGGAATATATTTACCTTCACTCATGTGTATAGAAGTTGTTGTCATTATGAGTTGCCCTTTGATTTTGTGAAGGGTGTAAGTGTTGCAAATTCCAATTATGCCTAAAAACCTGAGGTACTGAAGAATTCTGAATACGAGGTAATGGTCACTTTTCAGGTACATTGAAAGAACTGGGAATAAAAGGACCTGACAATACATCCACTCAAGAAAGACAAGATAAAAATGACAAAATACTACGTGCTTAGTTCTGTTTTCAATACTCCAGAAATAACTAAAGCCTGTAAAAATGACAGTAGTTGTAAAAGTCAGGTGAAATCAGAATCAAGTGCCCTGTATATTGTCCTTTTCCCAGAAGACACATGGTGTCCATCCAGTGACAGTTACAGGGAAAAGCTTTCATGACCATCGTGGTTGGAGTTCACTTACCCCTTAGATTCTTGACAAAATCTTCCAGCTTCATTTTGCGTTCTGGTTTCACGTTCGGGCTGTACATATCCGTGTTTAACAGTATGATGGCAAAAGCTAGAATGAAGATGGTATCAGGATTTCTAAACTGTCTCACAACACCTGGATTGCAGATACAGTATCGTTGGCTGCAAAAAAGCAAAGAGGAGAAGTTGTCAGAGCTATGAATTACAATTCTATTTCCACCAAATAAACCAACTGCTGCTACATTCCAGAGGCTGAACAAACCATTATTCACCTTCCATGCATATATTTAGTTTTCCCTCCACGTATTTTCATAAACCAATCCTAGAATGTAGAAGGCTTTGGTTTTGTACTACCACTGCAACTTAGTACCCATTCTGAGCTACAATAACATCCTATTTTTATTTTTTTTCAGTAATACCTATTAACACCAGGTAAGAACACAGCATTGATTAGAGCTTACTGCCATATGATGATTTACATCTCATCCTGCCCTGGATAAAGCACGCTTGTGTTAGTATTAGTAAGTTAATGCTCTTTATTCCACTATTGTTGAAATGCTTAATGAAAAGTTGAGAGCATATATACTTTAAAATGTAAATGGTCTTACAATTCCACTTATACAAACTATTATATGCAAATTGTTAGAGACATTAAAAAAACCCCTTGAATTTATTTTCAACTGATGCCAGAAAGAACTTTTAATTGACAAACCTTACTACCTTAATACAAACATATGTGAACAGCACCAGCAAATAAAGTGCCCATTTCCTACTTAGCAAAAGCCACCACAAATGACATGCTGTATTTGAAACTGTATGTAACTCACAAAGACACTGCAAATAAACATTGGAATAGCTTAGATATACCCAACTTCCCCAGTTCTCCAGTTTAATATTAGCCAACAGCAGGTTCCTGGTGACTGAATAATTTATTTCAGCATCATACCTAAAAGCTTCAATGAGCCGCTCTACTTTCTGAGCTTCTCCTTGAACACGGATATGAGCCTGAAATTTCCTGAGTGCTTCATCCAGTTCCATTGTTGAGAAGTCCATCTCATCCACAACGCAGCTGGGATAAAAACATTGCCATTATGTCTTTTAATGTCTAACAATACAGCACCAAAGGGACTGATTTTGAGACCAAAAGAACCTTTCTGTTTTCCATCTCTTGTAGAGATTCATGGAGTTTCCTGAAACATTTAGCAGCAACTGCAGTAACTACAGGTGAGCTGCGAAAGAAGGAGTGCAAATAATAGATCAATGAGAATGCATACATGTAAGCAGCCCCTTTTTTTCTTTTTTTTTAACAGAAGAGCTGCTGGAATGACAAATGTCTGACCAGTGTAAGTGACATACCATTGTGCAGAATAATCACTGGCTTTGTGCTTCCAGGGCGATCAATTATTACGAAGTCAATAATAATAATTACTTTATACTGCTCAAAATATCAAATCTCAAACAGCCTGCAACAAGCACCACAGCCTGCATGAAATGGCTCTGCACCTAGGAATGTTCTTACATATAGAGGAAAAAAAGAAATTAATCTTGTTGGGATACTCTCTTACTGTAATTTTCATCTCCCCATCATTTGCCATGTCTTTCAGGTAACATTTATAGAGAAATAATTACTTCCTTGCTCTGAAAATAGTGCTGACAAAAAATATAAAAAAAGGAATCAGTTTAATATAATCAACAATGTGAACTATGTCATTCCAATACTTTGTTTAAAGATTACTTTAAAATCAGAAGCTTGTAAGTTTCCTTTCTTTAAACTCAGCTGTTAGTTCTTAAATAATCAAACATGAATCACTGCAAGTAACATCACTGTAATGCAGAAACCACAGAAAGTACAACCCAGCCTTAAAAGTCTTGTCTTAAATGTATAGCTATACAATGATAAATTAGAGTAGCTCACTTTTTTTTTTCTAGTAACATTGTAGCCAACAGATTAATACCAAAGAAATTTATTCACTTCACCTTGAGTATTTTTTCTTTTATGCAGAAGCGCAAAGAAAGAAACAAACAAGCCTGGCATTTCTCACACCCTTTCCAATCCACACCTAAAAACCTATTATCAGTTCTGCAATAATGTTCACAGTCTTCCCACCTATTGTAAGTTCTTTAACACTTCCAAAAGCTTTTTTCTCCTTCAAAGGTGTAAAGCACATGTGCAGACAAGCTGGAGTCAAAATGAAGCAATTAGAGCAATTAAGGGCCTCTGGAAACACGCTGGCCAACAACATCATGGGGAGGGGTCTTAAACAATCTTTTGTATGAGCTGTGGAGACAGCAGGTACACACCATGGTCAATGTTCTTTTACTGGAACCAGTATTTTTCTGCAAATATTTCAAAATAGTTAACCAAACTTTTCTAGGGAACAAGTTGCTTTGGCTGGGTCAATACAGCAAATGGAATCATGAAAGTAAGATCAGACATACAATGGTTAACAAAATTATAACCCTGATAATAATATCATGATCATAGTGATAAAGAGAGCATGATTAAACGGACTTCTGTCACTGCAGGAGAGCTTGAGTACGTACATACTCTGGGTGAACAAGTCTATGCTGAACAATACATCTTCCCTCTTGTACTTACATGTCCCAGGCAGGTAAAAGCAGGAATTAGTGAGGCTTCACCACTTCGAGGCAGGCAGATCACTGAAACTTCTGCCTGGGAACTATCCCCAGCTTACCACCTCTCTACAAAATTCAGGCTAGAAGAGTGGAACGTGGCACTTGCTGGGTCACCACAGCTACATTTGCCTTGATCCTCTATGGTACCATCTGCCTGTACTCTTGCACATAACTGCAGTGTAGTAAACTGAAGTGATGGAGTCCCGTACAGAGCAACGCAAGGTCCTGCTTTCCCTCCCACTTGTAGCAGCGTTCTTTATGATGGTTTTATTTTATTCTTCCTTTGAGTGACTGCACTTCTGTTTTCTAATGCAAAGTTGAGGCACAACAGAAGGTCAGATCCTCAGCTACATCTCCATTCCATCAAACACCCCTTGGTCAGGCACACAGCAAGCTGAGGCTCACTGCAGAGCAGCAGTGGCTGATGGGCCTCAAATGTTGGCCAGGGCAACAGCATCACCGCCAGCTATGCCAGCCCCATGCTACCACCTGCCAGCACCTACAGTAGGCCCTGAATGCAGCTCTTGGTCAAAAATTCAGGCTACTCTCTTCAGTATTTTCTAAGCTCCAGTGAAAAGAAGATTTCAAACAGTTGAAACACCCTAATTTACAGGATCTGGGAAACTGGAACACAAAGCAAAGCAAGTCACTTGAAATTAAACTGTGTAACAGAAGAAGGATGATCTGTTAAGGTATCTTTTCCATGTAACAGCCTGGAGTTGGTATCAGTTTGACAAAATTATCTCTAATCTGTAAATATGATATTTAAGATGAAATGCTATTCTATTGTCTCTTTTTAAGAAAAAATACCTTGTTCCTATTTGCAGGCAAGGTTCAGAACACTATCAAGAGAACTGCACCGCTTACAGGGTGTTCCTCACCCAAAGCATGGCTGAAATAGCTTATTTAAGAACAGATTAATTTCAATAAAAGGACTGCTGTGGGGTTGTAGGTAGGTGATTATGACCTTACTCTTAACAATTCACCTCCCCACAGATACAGCATCTGGTTTAGCAGAGACATCCTTCTATTTTCCCCATATTTCCCCATATTCTCTTTGAGATGGTGGGGGCAAATGATTTGCTCAAGATCACAAAATGAATAATCTAACATTATAACTAATCTCATCCTGGACCTGTACTGTTTGATTTAAAAAAATTAGAAAATACACACTCTGTGGAAAGTCTTCACCCTAGTCTGACTCATAATTGCAAAATCCAGACAATCGTTACAAGTAGCTAATAATGACTCATGCTGAATAGGGATTGCACCAGGATCCAGCCATACCCTATGACTCTGTATTGCAAGGCTTGTTACCACACTTCACCACATGCTTCGGTACAGAGCCTCTTCCGTTGCTTCTGCTGGGTACTGTACTATATACAGCACAGGAAAGAAAGAGAGCACCTCTAAAAAAGGTCTATGGCATAGGTACCCGTGGTATTAGCTGTATTAATGCAGTGTTCAAGCTTCCAGTTGGAGATACCTAATCTGACAGCATAATAGTAAGCTCAGGATGACTGCAGGGAACGTGACCAACACCTTTGCAGTATGAAGAAATATGCAAAGAAACTCTAAGGTGTTGGCAGGCCCTTTGTGTCATGATACCATAACCTTAAGATTTTTGCAGTGTAACAGTATTATGGTATCAATATTAGGTATCAACATTCAGATCTCAAGAAAGACTGCATCTACAGACCAGGGAAAATTTCAGCACAGCTTTTATTAGACTCTGGTTAAAACCTGTGGTCAGAATTTTAGCCAGTCTTCCTTAATGGGCAAGATGTGGAGTTTTTTTGCTTTCATTCTCAGCTCTTTTGTTAAACACCTAACTAAATTTTTATGCAACTCCTTGAACAAGATTGGAATGAGATGCATTCATGCTTACAGGTCAAGCTATCAGATACAAAGGAAAAAAAAAGCCCCAAAAGAATACGTGTTTTAAATGAACACTCTCTTAAAATAAATCAAGTTCTTTTTTGGCCTACTCTGTAATAAGGTTTAGAAATTTATGACTAAGCTGCTAAAAGTCTAATTTTCTGCTTTGAATTTCTTTGGTTTTTAAAACAGTTTTTGTTTATCTCATCTTTTGGAAAAGAACAGTTTGTGTAGCTCTTGTCAGCATATGCCTGTACATGCTGAAATCCCTGTTTATCTAACATCTGAGCCATTTGGCTGTAATAATTATTTTCATGTTCTGTTACTGATGAAGCCTTATGTTGCATATAATATTATTTCGTTTCATTCAGTAAATTATTAGAGAGCCCAAGGAAGGAAAAAGACTTGGAAATAAAACACACTAACACCAATAAAATTAAAACATAAATTTAGAGTAAATGTACATGACTACAGGGAATATAAATCCTTGTATCTTGCTGGATCAGTAACAAAAACAGTAACTTAGCTGGAAAGCAAAGAAATAAATATTTGCTCATGTGCATGTTTGTTTCTTAACCCTTAGAGTCTGGTTTCCTCCTGTGTCAGAACAAGATTGAGATAAGCACAAAACATTCAGAAACCACTACTACCTCCAGCTTGATGAAACATCTTACTTGAACATTAAAATACGCTTCCCCCTCCCCACACACAATACTCACTCCAGTACATCCCGGTTGAACTGTTTTTGCCGATTTCCCAAAAATTCTCCAATCATCTGTCTGCTGAGACCTTTCCTTTGCAGGAGAAAGTGGGCAACACCAACCGGAGTGTCTGGCACAAAACCTCGCTCAATTAGGTACTGGACTCCTTTTTCAGGCTTTCTGAGGAGAAATTAAAATGCAAAACTATTAATTTTCTGCTACTGGACCTGAAGACAACTGACTGAAATTTTACAACAATTTTGCCAATCACTTTTGACTAACATACTACTACTACGAGCTGGTATTGTTTCAGGAGAAACACAAGCATCCTGCAGAACATACCATTCACTGTTAATAGCCAACTAGCTTTCAAACACATCTTTGAATGTTATTACACATTTCCCTGCTCCATAACCCTTCCAAAGAGCAGCTTTACATGCAAGCAGCTTCAGGAATGAAAGTCAAAACATCTGTCAATGCAAAAGACAAGCCCAACATCAATGTTCCTGTTGCTGGGAGAGAGGTACCTTCCAGAAACTGAACTAAAAAGCTGCCAATGACAAACAAGAAACAAAGAACACCCTTGACCCCCATCCCTCTGATGTCAAGTTACATTTATTGAACAAAACCATGTGAAGAGGTATAACTTGCAAGCTGAGAATAAAAAAAATACGGGAAAAAAATAAAGTCAGTCATGCAAAAAGAAGCCATTAAAAACAGTGGAGCTCCTATCTAATTTAGATTTTTTTTTTCCTTGTCCTTTAACACACCCACTGCTCCAGATTCCCTCCCTCAGACAAGCACACTCATAGTTTTTGGAGTATTTTTTCTCTCTTCATACATCACCTCCAGATTTAGCTGTAACCATTTTCAGATCTCAAAACAAAGCAAGCCGAAGCTACTTGTTTCAATATATTAAGAAGCATGTGTTGGGGAAGAGGCTTAGGGATGGAATTTATTTCTGGCAATAAAATCTACTGCTCAGAAAGGCAAACGCTGCTGTAAAATTCCCTCTCAGCTCATATTGTGCACTGCGTCTTCCAGTCATGTGGCACAACAGACAATCATAATTGCTTTTAAAGATATTAAAGGGATATCTTTGCAGAACCAGTAATTTAATCATCTTTATTTTGTAAGGAATTATAATATAATGTCCATCTGTAAGAGTGAATGATTTGCAGCATGCTGGATGACCTGAAAGATATTTCCTTTAAAGCAAGAAAATCAATTTCAAAGGACAAGGTGACCATACTGTTTTTATACAACGTGGATCATACAATCATAACCCTTCTTCAGGCTTTTTAATTGCCAATAATATTACTAAATACACCTCCATTCAGTTCTCCTACTCTTTTACATTACACTATTATCCACTTAATACCCTATTAAGAGTTAGACAAATCAGAGGAATAGATATAATTTAATCAAAAGGGAGTTGTCAAATCTCAATTTCTTGCATCAGGCTTCGTGGCTCTTTTCATCTGAAATAAGACTACATACACAGACATCTTCTAAATACAATCTTGTAAAACTAATCTCCTCCATACTCAAAAAGTTCCCTTTTTCTTGTAAGTAACTGCCACTCATGTTTTTGAGTTGTATTTCAGAGTTTTTCATCTTTCTGAATGTAAATTCACAACATCCAACAAAACCAGGAATAGTTTTCTCCATCCCCCTTGTTAGGGAGCTGCATTTGTCCATGAAATTCAGAATGACCCAAACCCAGGAGAGTTCCTCTGCAGCAACTGTCAAAGCAGAAAACAGAGAACACCATCAAAAAGCACAACTTGATCCAAAGATCACCTCTACTGGAGATATAGAAAATGCTGCATTCTTACTTATTGTACTAGACCACAATTTGAATTCTTACCAGGCCCATAAGCCTGAACATT
The DNA here is from genome assembly GCF_000700745.2 of Antrostomus carolinensis. Taxonomy (NCBI): domain Eukaryota; kingdom Metazoa; phylum Chordata; class Aves; order Caprimulgiformes; family Caprimulgidae; genus Antrostomus; species Antrostomus carolinensis. Next base: position 34,723 of record NW_010333505.1, on the reverse strand, counting down.
TAAAATCATCACAAAGGTGACACACGATTTAAGCTGCATCAGTTCCTATGTAGTTGTGTAATTTCACGTAAGTCAGGGTCTGCTTTTTCACATAAGAAGCTCTGTTCCTAGTTCAGCAATATGAAATCACTGTATTCAGACACACTTCAAAGCAGGCTACGTAAGTCTCCAAAACAGACTTAAAAATCCATTTAGCAATGCACTGGAAGGCAAAAGATCTTTTCCATGACACTTTCTTCATGCTGCAGCGAACCATCAGGAAGGTTTCCAGTCCAAGATTATTTGGCCAGTTAGTCCCATTGGTTACAAAAGCTGTAACATGAAAGCAACGTAAACTCTGAAATGTAATAACATGAACATAGCACCTGTAAACTCTGAACTGTAGGAAGGAAGACTTTCCCGATTTGATAAATCGTTCTGTGGTAGCAGTGGAATAAACTCAGAGTAACAAACCTCTAAGAGTCATTTCCACAGTGAAGAACCTTTTTTCTTTCTAGTTCGTGGCTCTACCACTGAATTTGCCAACCAGAGATCAATAAAACTGTGTCATATTATTTTGAAATCTGTCCTCTAAAAACTGTTAACTTTGTTGTTCTGTTCTAGAAAAACAACTGTAAACCTAGAGAATATGACTGACCTCGACTGAAGAGCCACTTGTGGGTTGACCCCAGCCAACAGCTGAGCAGCCAGACTACACTTGTAAGGAGCTACTGTTAAAAATAAAGCACTGAAGAATGAAAGGGCTTCTCTAGAGAATTCCTAACAGGTGTTGAGATGAGAACCAGAACTTTCTGTAACGTTACTTTGATCTTTCTTTGAAGGTTCCGAGAGTCCTGAGTCCAATGGGGATAAAGGATTTCTTAGCGCAGGCGCTAGCAGGACAGTTGTTCTCCCTGACAGAACCTACAGGTTCAGGTGCTCTCCTGGTGCCTCACCCCGAGCCGTGACAGTCTGTGACAGGCACTGTTCTAACGGACGGCACAGAGGACGAGCAGCCAGAGGCAGCTGGCACCACTGGGACGGTGCTGGGGATCACTCATTGAACATGGCAGCCCACAGCGTTTCCTGTTTTCCTGTTACCGAAACAACCACTATTTGGCTTGAAGGAGAAGTCTGAAGGTCAAGGGTTAGATGGGAATGAGCACAAATACAGTTCTACATAAAACACATTTCTGGGGCTAAATGTGGATATTATGTATCAGAAGAAGAAAAACTTTCTTACGCAGTGGTTATCTCCCTAGCTTCCCATTCAGCCCATAAATGCTAATTTTGGTTTCTGTTCTGGAAATCTATCCGGCCGACAAAATTTCTTTGATATTTCTCTTTTTGATGATCTGAAACCTTGAATTCATTCAACACCCTTGACCAAGAAATTGAATTTAATATGAACTAAATTTATCAAACAGCTTATCAAAAGAACAATCTTCCCTTTTTTTTAATCACCTTGCAAGCTAGAGAGGTTCAGGGGGTTTTATTGCTGTTGTAGGCTCCCTCCCACCTCCACACCTGGTGTGATTTTCTTATTCAACAGGAAAAGTACTTCATAGAAAACTGTGACTTTGTAAGAGCGTTCTGAAGTGCTGTACTTCCAATGAAATTTTATTTTAAAAGTGAAGCTAATAGGTTAAGAGAAAAAAATGTGCACAAGGGTGCCTTCCCTCTGTCTTTAAACACAAGCAATATTTTTCCTCTTTTCAAATTCAGAGAAATTGAAGAACTATACAGGTTCACAGAAATTTAAGTCATCCCCAACATCACAAATTCCAAATATTAGTAAGCATGAAAGAGTTGCTTCTTAGATACACCACAAGGACATGTAGGTTGAGGTGCTGTCTATCAGCAAGCTGCCAGAAACTCATGTGCTCCTTCCCAATGAAGGGCAAAAAATATCAGGTAGCCGACAGGGTGTCTGGGAGGGCAGGTTTTAAAAGACCACACAAGCAAACAGGGACTCTACTGCTCGCAAAACCAGCTGTTTTAAACTGGACAAACTTTCTTTTTCACCAAATCCTAACTTTCCTAAAGTTAGGTTGCAGAAGGGAGCGAGGCATGAAAGGGTCAAGGATCTCGCATGAGACAGGACAGCTGACATAAGTTATTCTCATTTCTGCCTACTCAGAATGCAGAGCAGACCGCTTTGTACTTACAACTAAGAGGCTTTTGTGATTAGGAAAATTCCCAGTGATGGCTTGGTAATTACACCTACCAATAACAGGGAAGACGAGCAGTCTATAAATAGCCACCGTGGAAGCTGCATAAGCAGAGCATTTATTTTCATATTTGAAGACATTAAGTAATAGCAAAGTACACCCTCTAAAAGTAGCACCTTACATAGCTGATGATAGACATTTTAGAGAACTTTTCATATTTACAGGATTGCTGCCAAAATAAAGCTTAAAAATATCTTCTGTCTCAAAAAACCCCCCCCAAAACCCAAAACCAACCAAACAAAACAAAAAACCAAAACCCATCACCAAAACAGATCAAAAGGAATCTACTGAAAGGAAGAAAAAACCCCATAACTAACAGAAGATATTTACAGAAGATTTTCAGATGTTGCATAAATGGCTAAGGAATTTGCCAGAAACTGATTAATAAAAAGAGCTTTAGGAGAGCTTAAAGTGACTTCTAAGGGAAAAACATCAATGGAGAAAGTAATACAAACTTCAAAATAACAGATCAAACCAGTGTATTTTAATCAGCACGCTTCTTAGAGTGTACTGGTCATATCCAGTAAAAATGTCTTTGTGTGTTTCTGAAGAGAGGCTGGATTCTGCAGCAATTTTTTGGAAACCGACATCTTTAAGAGAAAGCAAACTGCAGCAATGAAGAGTGCAAAATCACACACAGAAAACAGCTTAAAAAACCAAAGAGCAAAAACCCCACCCTCCCTGAAACCCCACTCCAAGACAATAGTAAACCCCTGGACATCACTGCTGTTTCCTCTGGTCAGTACTATGCCTTTCCTTCCTAGGCGTAATGCTAACTAGGAGGAGATGGCTCATTTACTCAGAAAGTTCTACACGCAGTAGTGAAAGCGTAAATTCAGTGGAAATTCATATAACTTGCTGACATTTGTGGAGATCTCGTTAAAGTGGTGGCTTGTTGAGGCTTTATAACTTGGGAAGCTGAGGAGAAGCTGGTTTGTTTTGTTGTTTGTTTGGTTTTTTTTTCCCCTTCCTTTAGCAGCTAGAGCAGTTCAATCTGGAAAAGTCACAAAAAGGTCAGTATGTTTAGGAGTGTTGCTAATGTAAGTGATGTCCAAGGCTCTCCTAAGAACGAGCTCTCCTTTAGAGTATGGGGTAGAAGAGACAGGAAGAACAATAAAGAGCATAATAATATCAAAGTTGGTACATTCCTGAGAGAAGTGCCCCTTATCCAAGTTAGGAATCTAAAGAAAGAAAAGAGGAAAGAACCTCAAAAAACCCCCACCCTAAAAAAAAAAAAAATATCCAAACCCCTAAAAAACCTAAAACCTACATGTACATAAGAAGCACAGTATCTTTAGAAAAACACTGCAGTCCTAATATGTTTATTGTCATGAGCAAATTATTAAGTAGAGTAGTGATTCAGACATCTTGGTGGGCTCTGCATTACCCTATCCGAATGTTCAAAAGGGTGTCTTTCAAATTGTAGGAAGTACTCTTTTTGCAAAAACACTGCAATGTATTTGAAAAGTGAATTTGGTAGAGGAAAAGCTGTTAGTCAGATTCTAGATGGTAAGAAAGAGATCAGCACAAACTGAGCACGTACTGTTCCCTACCAGCCTTGCTGCAGACCAAGCCCAAGTGCTGGAGTGAGGCGAGCGCTCCAGGGGCAGTGCCAGCCCTGGCATCAGTCCCCGCTCTCCTTCTTCCTGCTGGGTTAGGACTTCCCGGCAAACTGAATGAGGAGAAAAGGGGTTTTGTTGTTTGGTGTTTGTGGAGTTTTTTGGTGGTTTTGTTGTGGTGTGTTGTCCCCCCCACCCCCTTCCTTTCTTCTTACTTTCTTTTCTTAAATCCAGTCCACTTTCCCCAGGAGCTGCACAACCAGCTGTACTAACCAAGGCACAGTGTGGACAAAGTACCAATATCCACACTGGCCAACAGCAGAAGAGAATAGCGAGCACCACCTCAAAGAGAAAGATTCAACAAAACCACAGTACAAAGATGTGTAAAGCCTTCCTGTTTCTGACTCGCTAAACATGTAAAGCTTCCAAGCACCCAAAACCACAGGAAATCTTTGTATTTCTTTTTAGATGCTCGGACAATTAACAGAGCTGTAAAGCACTAATAAACAAATGAGCACAGAAAGCAGCTTGCCCAGGTCTAGATTTCCAATACCCAGAAGTATCTTTTGAGGTGAAGGAAGGGTTTATTCACACAACGCATATAACCACATACATACTGTTCCTCCAGCCATCTGAGAGCAGGGGATAAAGCTGGCCAGACTGAAAATGAGAAGCTGGGTGAAGCATCCAGAAAGAACTTCAGTATCTCTGAAGGCACATCTATGCTTTTTGGTTTCTCATCTACGTTCACATGCTACACTAAAAGGACCATAAGCTGAGAGAATATAGAAAACAAGCAAACCAGAACTACAAACATTTCTTAGAGGCTGTGAACGCTGCAAACAGAAACACTTCACAAATGTGGTCCTGCCAAAGAAATCTTTCCATGTTGGGGGTGGAGAATTTAATGCAGCTATGATGCCAGCCCTCTGTTAAAAGAAAATAATCTTCCTTGCCTTTGATACAGGAGATCCCATTTTGAAAATATTTACAGTTGTCAGAAAACTAAACATTAGTTTAACATCAAAATCTAGGGATGGCTTTTTTAATAGCAAGAATCTAAGACTGTTCTTAGAATCATTTAAGAAGTTAAATATTTTTAAATAGCCAAGTTGGCAATAACAAGGTAGTTGAATATTCAACTTAGTTTTGCAGACAGCTAAATTTTGTTTCTCTGGTTGTACTTCTTTCTTCACTTTAGCTGAATATCCTATTGCTGCCACAGTAAAGCTAAGAGAATCACTGTGCCTATTTTACACCTTCTGGGAAAGAATTAAAAACCTAATATCCTTAAAATACTACCAAAAACTACTGCCAACTTGTCAGAGTTCATTTAACTACGAAGCAACACAAGAAACGGACTGAAAGGAAAAGAATTAAAAGAAACTGCCTGGGAAGTCTGATCTGCATCATCCTCATGTTACACAACTGTTTAATGAAGAGAAAGAAGAACTAGGTGTACATTGCATCTTCTAGTGAAATCTCAGAATCGCCTGGATTGGAAAAGACCTTTAAGCTCATCGAGTCCCATCATGAACCCAACACTGACCAGTCCCCTATGACTAACCCATGTCCCTCAGCACTGTGTCTACATGACTCTTCAATCCCTCCAGGGATGGGGACTCCACCACTGCCCTGGGCAGCCCCTTCCAATGCCTGATAGTAATTCTGTGTATGTGCTAATTACAAGGAAGAGTTTCTGGGTCGGGAAAATAAGCCAAGAAACAGCACATTTCTCACAGCTTCTCTGCATCCCATGGAAATGGGGAGATAGTTATTCACATTATTTGGGCAAGAGCTCTCCAGTTTCCCCCACAGTGCAGAGACTTATCTCCACTACTTTATAAGTTAATCTTCTCAGTCTTGAATGAACTTCTCAGTTCAAAAAACTACCACCACGGATGTGAAGGTCACAGCTTACTTGCAGTTACACCAAATTACATGGAGCAATCTCCATTCAGTGAAAGTTAATTTATACTCTTGTCATTAACAAAAGAATTTGCTAGGAAGTGATCTCAGTGCCCAGTTCTATTTGGTGGGCGAGCAAAATAAAGAGAGGAAACTGGGTAACTGATCTGAGCAGTTGTACTGTTACTTTCCGTCTCATCAATCAGTTTCTTTACCTCACAATCTCCTAGTAAAGTGCTAGGAAATTATACATTAAACACTATTGCTGCTACTGAATGTTTAGGCTTGTCTGAAAATTATCACCTGAATCAGAACTGATCACAAAACTGTGAAAAGTGTTAAAAGGCAGCTAAAGGGCCCAAGCAGAAAGTCTGGGTTATTCTCATAAAGGAGGAAAAATAGAGTTTCAAGCTATTTCAGAAATAGGATTTTTCTGTCTGAGAAGCATCAGCCTAGAAGAAAAAAGCAGATAGCAGAGTGAAGAGAATCCTAAGGCACAGCCCAAGCAGTTGCAATGCAGCGGCTGGACATGTCCTGGATAGTGAAAACAACCCTGAGTCATCATTCTGTAGCAGATTTGGTAGCTCCTCATTATTCCCTCTCTTGGCGGTGGACAGCTTGCCCTTTTTTTTTTTCTCCCCCCTGCTCCTTCCTTCCTTGCAAGAAAGGAAATATTTTAGTTAAATAAATAAACCAAAACACTCTATGAGGATTTTCTCACCTCCTCTGACCCCTTTGCATCTCTACATTTCTCAAAGAGTAGGGAAGAGTTTGTAGCTGCCAGCAGAGCAAAACAGACTCCACTTACACGAAAAACCTGCCATCTCTCAGAACTATCTGCCAGGGCCAAGCACTGCTTTCATGTTTAGACAACTGTAGTCAGGAATGAGACATTAAGATGACTGTGTCCTTTGAAACTGAGGAGCAGTTCCCATCTTAACGTTTTCTAGTGTCCCTGCCCTGAATTCTCTTTCCACACCCTCACCCCAATCACACATAACAGAAACACTTTAGCAACTCTGCCGACAGCAAACACTGACAACCATCCTTACTTTAGAAGGGAGACCTTTTAAACTGGCAATGCAAAAATACTGTTTAAAGAGCTCCAGAACTTCCATTTACCAAGCCCCAATTCAGTAGATAGATGTGAACTGTAAAACAGGAGGAAAGAGGTGGTGCTCCCTTCTCTGTTCTTCCAAGGGTTCCTGTGCAGCCTTCCCAGCTTCCTACCCAAACTGCCCTCTGTACACCTGCAAAGCCAGCTGGTCACATTTTTCACCCTCAAAATTTGGTCACTTGAGATTTGGGGGGCGAGGCGGGGGAATGAAATTAAGTTCTGGCATCCAGAGTCATTTATCAGATGGTCGTCTGGGAGCTGCTCCCCCAGTCAAACTCCTCCAGTCACTAGGTTGTTTCCCAATAACCAACCGTACCCTGAGCACGCACCCAGGCACCGTCCCAGCAAACCAGTCACCAGCTCCTGGCATGCAGCCACCGAGGGAGATGTGTGCCCTGAATGCTTAAGGGCAGACGGAGCGGGCGGCAGAGGGTGAGGTAATGGCTCTTTACGCTTCCAGGGAGCTCACACACAGCTCCTGCTGCTCACAGCGCAGCCCTTCAAAAGCTACAGTTACTTTCAACATTTGGTAAAGTTTATTCTCCCTTTTAACGGCAATAAGGGGAATCCTTGTGCCCGTATCTGAGACCAGCACTTCAATATACTGCTGCTTGAATTCTCACAGTTACACATTTCTTATGGGCAGGACATAATGTATGCTAATCAAAGCACCCATTTTAGGGAAATTTTTAAAAAGGAGGAAAAATGGGTCCTCGGGGAGAAAAGATAAAACATGCACAGAACAAAGCAAAACAGAGAGCTTTTTTTTTTTTCTTTGGGTGTTCTCACTTAGGGCTAAACGTTTTTAGAAATAATGAGAGTCATACTAAGAACATTCTTCTCTTCTTACTGGCTCCTCGGCATGTTAGAGAACAAGCTACATGGCGTGCTTTGATTTTAATTTTTGTTGGAACTGTCTGTGGCTGTGTAATCTGCAGTCCAGATGTTGCAACAGCAGTAAAGTCTCTCTCTGCTTAGTAAAATAAAGAAATACTTAAATTAACATTCCAAGGAATCTAGATATGTTTTAAAACGTCTGCTTCTGGAATTAGCATTCAATACATATCAATAGTGATCTTTAAATTTTGAATAAAATTATCCTCATCGTGCAATAAATGAAGCTGGCAGGGCTTTCAGGTCAAAGATCATCATCACTGCATAATGCAATCAGATACTCATGCCTTTTTAGCTCTGTCAATAAATCCTTTGAGAGAACTTCAGAACAGTGGGAACCTTAATAATAGTCCATTATAAAGGAAGCTACAGAAAAATCTTCAGAACAGTACACTGTAATGGACTGAGGATACACAGGGAACAGTTTTCCATCTGTCACTACCCTTTCCAGAAAGCAGAGGAGAACAAAAAGGGGGTTAGGGGGTGAAGGGCTTCTAGGAAAACTTATTGTAAAAATATTTATAGCCTAACCTCTGTTCTAGCAACATAAAGCAGTTACGTTCATTTACCCAAGATGTACGTGCAAGATTAGTCTGTAAAACCTTCAACAAATCACTAAGTAAAAAGAGCCCTCAACAAAATTATGCCACAGCATAAAAAGCAGAACAGCATGGTGAAACCGGCCCATGAGCTGTTCTTCACAGTCTCTCTTCACCAGCAATGTCAGAAATTGGCACCAGCAAGACTTGCTCTCATGGCAAGAAATCACAGTGCTTTAGGAACACTGCTGGAGGAGGAGACGTGTAACAGCATCTTCCAGGATCCCAAAGGAGACACTAAGTGTGACTCTAGTCTCTGCTAGATTAGCAGATCTATCTGAGAAACACTAACTTTTATCTCCCATATTTTATACTACTAGGCGCAGTCACATCAAATTTTCAAACCACTCCAATACTGTCCAGGTTTTGTTGAAAATACTTTATTAATACAGAAAGTGTTTGTACCCCCTGCCCAAGAGAAGGCAGAGTAATCACTGCACGGCACTCTCTTCCCCGTGGCCCGGCTGGGTGTGTCACCGCAGCTGGAGGAGACAGTAATTGAGGGCAGTGTTATCAACAGACATACCTGGTAGCAGGGGTGCCAGAGTCACTGGTAGCCGGGGAGCCAGAGTCACTGCTGCCCTCAAGAGTGGCTCTGTGCAGAGTTACTGCCTGCTAGTACCGACTGCAAAGCTGACCCAAGGGCAGGGACGTGTTTCCTCAGACCACTGAGGTTAAAGCATTTGGTCCTGTTTAATCTGGTAGAACCCTCAGTGCACTGGTAGCAGAATGGAACCTGAAAATCCTACTAGACTGGGTTGCAATAACTGGTAAACCTGGTATTTCCAGCCTGCAGCCAAAACAAACATGAGAATAAAATCACAGCCCTTTTTATTTTTTTCCCCCTTCTTCTTCTTCTTTAAGCAGCAGACAAAAGCCCTCTTGAAGCCTTGTTTATAAGCAAACCAGTCTCAAAGGCTGGATTTGCATTGGCAGGGTTTGGTGCCTGCAAAATAAACCTTTCTAGGTAGTGTTTTCCTTCTGCCCATAAGGAAGGAATGGTTTCCAGTGTAATTTCTCCCAGACTACAACCCTTTCAAACTACACTGAGGAAAATGCCTGATTCAACACAGCTGGCCTCACCAAGCTTCCCTGGGAGCCCCGGCACTCTGGGCACGCACCTGCAATCCCTCCTTTAGGAAGGCAATGAATGCTTACACACAATCTGACAGTCTATTGGCAGGATGAAATCACTACTGCCATTCAAAACCAGGAGAATGTACAGAAGCTCTCACTTAGTTACCATTTCTTTGGCAGAAATCGTTCCATTTGGGCAATACTTTATATTCTAGTATAGCGGATACCACAAAACATCTTTAAAGAAGTGCACTTTAATCAACACCCAGGTTCCCAATTGAGTGCCAGGTTACAGTTTAAAACACATTCTCTGATCAAAGTGATAAAACTCCTAGAAAAATGGTCTTCTATTACCTACTGTTTTTCCTCTCCTGTCCTATGTTCTCCATTGTCCGAGGACCTTCGTGCTACTAGTGTTTTGTGTATAGTGGTGATTAAGTGAACCAGACCACCACTGGTACTCAACTTTTACTCCACTCATAACTGGCTATTCCAATAAAGGGTCTCTGCTAAGGAAACTGCACTTTGGCTTCTGAAAATTATTATTGTAATAAGAAAGCCAGAATAATTATAAAGCATCTATTGAAATTTACAACTGCAAGAATAGTGACTTTCCATGCTCCTTAAAACTTCATTCTTTCAACACTCCTAGGAAACAAAGCAGAAGTATTTACTCTACAATTAATGCACTTTTTAAAGGTTCTAAATTCTTTGCATTTCAGCCAAGCTTCATGTACCAGATAGAAATGACATGATTATTTGTTAATTAAAGTTTGGGATCTTAATTTGCAAGAAAGATTTCAAAGATGCAACATCTCAGAAAATCTCAGAATTAACATGAACTTCTTGTAAAAGACATCCCTTAAAATGTCCTCTGGTAGAAGCAGACATTTGGAAAAAAGACTGACTAATGGGTAACTTCAAAGCCACTTCTTCCAGCTCTGTGCACAGTCCTTCCGCATGGGTGGCGCACACATCCTCTCCGGAGCTCGCTGCCAAGACTGGTACTACTCCCTCATTTTATGATCATAAATGTGTCATGAAAGATCACGTGGTCAAAAGACATCTAAATGATTCTGCTGCCTTGACTACTGGAGAGTAGTCTCAAAAAATGCATCCCATCAGATCACAAGTGTACATTTGGTCACACGACAGGAAGCACAAGCAGTTTGCAATGCGGGACTGGATGTGAAGGCAGAGCCTTCTCCTGTGAGAGCTGGGCAGTTGCACTTTTGCCATGCCATGAGAAAGAAACTGCAAAGATGGGACTGATTTGCAGAAAGTTCACCTGACCTGCAGACCTCCTTCCTGGCTGATGTTTAACCAGGTTGGGCAATGCTCCTTTATGCTGCTTGGCATGTGAAACAGCAGCCTTCATCAAGCAAACTGACATCTAGGACGTGGCTTGCTTTTCAAAACACATTTGGACACAAGATTGCCACTTCATGTGCAATGAGCATAATTCTCAGAAGTAAATTGAAACTGATGTACCTGTACAGCACATATCTAAACGGAAAAAGGATTCTTCATCTTGAAGAAATCATCACTTGTAAATCCTGGCAAGTGCCTGAACACAGTCTCTATCCCTGCACTGACCTCACAAAATGCAATTTGCAATCCCACCCGATACACGCTCAAGAGTCTCCTTCGGAACTTTTTAAAGAATAAAGCTTTGGAAGTTTCCCAGCTCCCTTTTCAAAAGAGTTTAGAGATTCACACACCATCATTTTCTATGATGGTTCCATACCTGACATTGCCCAGAGGGGAAATAAGGCTATTAATGAAATGTCACCTTCGGCAGACTTGAAAAGCCATAATCAAAACCAAGATACATGGGATACTCAGAGACTGTCTGAGCTATCAGTAGAATCGGAGTGACTCAGCAGAAGGTAATGAGGATCTTCAGTTCTGTATCAATCTTGGAGATAAAATGCGGTGGGGGAATGAAGCAATCACACAGCAGCAGATCATGCACAGAGGTGCCTGGAGTTCTGGGCAGTGCTGTCTGATAAAACTGGCTGCTAAGAAACTGCAAGCCATCTTAAACCAGCCAATATAGAAAAATTGTTTAACTCTGTTCAAGTTCGTGTAGCAAGATCACTCAGATGTGTTCCACATAACAGTCTCTATTCTTCTCTATTCCTGATGTTTATTTTTCACTATCAGCCTCCTACTCATATAGCACACGACTAGAAGCATCTGACAATTTCCAGTGCTCTCATTCATCTCTGTGTGCTGCTTGAGCCCTTTTCCTTACACCTCTCTACAACTGACTCAAAAGATTGTACTATCAAGGCTGAGTTCAATGATCAAGTTCACTGCTTAAGGCTTAATTGCTGTGCAAAAAAATGAGCAAACACTAAGTCTTTTAAATGTCAGCCAAACAGTACCAGCACCTTCCTCCCCAGACCAATGGTAATGTTTTCAAATCCTCTAAAAAAAGCTAATTTATTTATCTTCCTACCCAGTCTACTTCACGAGCAGTAAAAGCTGCAGAGATCTTCTGATTTACATATTTCTAACTGGTTAAAAGCTTCTGAAAAGGCCTATTAACTTTTTACAAAGATTAAAAAAAAAACAACTGAAAATTTTTACAGCCAAATCTGGTCGGTCCATACAGTATTGTAATGCACAGCCTCACGTGAAGGGATCAAAAAGCTTTAATTATCTGTGATGTTACAACATATTATTATATGATGAACCAGTGACCTACTAATCCAAACAAAACAAATCACAGCACTGCTAGCTGAAAAGGAGGGCAGGACTCATTCAAGCTGTGAAGGTAGGTCTATGGCAGGACGCTGAGATATCTGTTAGCTTTTCAAAAGCTACAAAATTTTCATGGAGAAATCCTGAAGGACTGTGTAGAAAATGTCAAAAACTTATAGAAACACTGTGAGCTGCCAACAGAATTTTAAAGAAAAGTCGGACAAAATTCTGGCACTTAGCATCTTTCATCTAAGTGTTCTGAGGAGCTTTATAAACACTAGTACCAGAAAAGGTTTAAGTAAATTATACCCATCCTAGGCAGGGAAATTGGCACATCAACTAAGCAGTAAAGAAAAGCCAGGGCTCCTAATGCCAACCACCTAGCTGCTCTTATCTTCCAGTTATGACAGTTCTAATGAGAACTGTGTAACACATGGGAGTGTCCAAAGAAAAAAGTATTTCAATAGAACAAAGAAACTTGAGGATTTTATAGAAATTTTAAACAACTCCAGGCTTGGGAAAATTAACAGTCATGGGCAGAAATACAACTTTTATGCTAATTTTATGATAAATAATAAATATTTACTTAGACTAAAAATATTCAGTGCATTGTTTAGTATCAAAGTTTTGATGAAATCTACTGAAGAAATTCCAGGTCCTGCCTATGTTAAACAGGAAACTCATCTTACACTGCTTGTTATTTCTAATTCCCACATGATAAGTTTTACAATAGCTACCTGATTAGGGCAGGAAGAAATCTGAATTTGTTTTAACACCAAAAATAGATCAGGATTAAGCCACCATATTTTTCAACAAAAGAGGAATCTGATCCATCTTCTTCAATAGCTTACCATATACATACATATTATTCTGTTTTTTCTTTTTCCCTGAAGCTGTTTAGCTATGAAGACGTCAACTTCTAAGTACTCTAACATGAACAGTCACCACAAGCAGCTTAATTTTTCACTTAAAAGTCAATGTCAGACACCAGTCTTACTTATCTGATACAAGAAAAATATTCCTGGTTCAGTGGCTCCATTTCTACCAAACAGAAAGAACAAGAGGAAATGCTGCACTTACTTGTTAAAAAGATTCAGCCCAATCCTATAATGGCGTTTCCTGATAACATCATTACTGAAGGCAGGGGAATCCCAGCTGTTCCGAGTTTCTTTGTGGTAGGTTTGTTTGCTCAAGGTTTGCTCCCTTAGGCTGTCTCTAGAAGAAGATTCTGAGCTGCAATTTATTGTATCATTAGAGTTGGAAGTGCTGTTGATGCTGTCGTTGTCTCCATCAGAATAATCAGACTCTGATTTGCTCTGCCTGTTCGCTGTGCCGTTGATAGCTAAATGACTATCTATAGGCCTCGCCCGATGTCTCGCCTCCTGCTCCTCTCGGGATATAATCTTGGCAGGAATACTGTGAGGGATGTGTTTTGGGCTCCCCTGTTGACTAGTGATCCCTCGGTCATAGGCATTTTGTCTCTTTAATGAACCCCTGTCTGAGCGATCGCTCAAGTCCACTGAACTGTCACTGGGTGGCTCTATGGTCAGCAACGGTAGATGGTCCATTCTCATCCTCTGCTCCTGACACTCCAGTGACGGGGTACTCCTGCAGCTCGTATCTGTGTCTATCTTGTCATCTTTGTGGGTCATGGACCAGTACTCTTGAGAAGAGTTCACAGACCGGAGCCTCAAATCAGATTCTGTGCTGGACGGTCTGTCTACTGACTGGGAAAGTGGAAGGGGTGGAGATAACTCTTCCTCATCAATATATAACGTAACATCACTGTACGATGCTGTCATCTCATCAAGCTTCCTGTGATCCACATTGTGAATTGCTGGTTTAGTTTGAGCACAAGTGTCCCTTTCCATTTCACGACTTCTGACCTGATCCGGCGTCTGGACTTCATCAGAATGCAGACTACGGCAGTTCAGGGCATCGTCAATGGACTCTGCGAGGGATTTCACCTGCCTGGAAAAAGCATCCTCCAGTTCTGTTATCGCATCCGCAAAATCAGTAGACGCTGCTGGAGACTTCATGGTAGCTGACTCTCCAAGGTCACCACATTCAGACTGTACCAGGGATCCCAGCTTTGACCCATCATTTGTAACAGAAACTTGTTTTCCTTCAAAGTAAGAGCTGTGGACTTTCTCAGGTCCTTCAAAAGAAAACTGCATTCTCATATTGGACAGTACAATGCGTCTTGACATACGATTTTCAGACATAGAACTTCTAAGACGCTCAAAGTTTTTGTTCATCTGATACTGGCGAAAAGCTGTTTGTATAGTACGAGCAGCATGTCTAGTTATGAGACGGCCTCCATACTTCCGTTCTAGCATTTCCACCTGTGAAAGGGTGAACACAGTTACTTTGTGACTTGATGTAGGTTAGGAACAAGGTTAAAGTACAACCAAAACAAATTTTGATTTTTACAAATTTAAATTTCAGAAATTTTTCGAAGTGTGTAATGTTTTTTAAAGAAAAAACTCAAAATTCCAGACTAACAAGTGCACAAATAGTGAAGCAAATAGTCATTTGCCAATTCCACCATAAAATACAGACAAAAATATGGCTACACGAACACTGTTGCATAAAATCAAGGTGTTGGCAATTGGTGCGTGTGTTTAAACTCTGGTTTTCACACATTAGCACTGGTGTGCCCAGGACAAAGCAGACAAGACAGCACTCTAATGCAGTGTAAAGCAGTCATTCATTCTCTGTAGGGACAACTGCAGAGAACTTAAATCCAAGTATAACGTGAATTATCACATTTGGAGAGTAAATTCTGAAGTGGCAATCACCTTTCCAGGCACAAGTCACTTTCTATGTGAAAACCAAGCAGTATCAATTCACCCAGGCCTGATATCAAAACAAAACTGAGCCTACCAGACCATACACTTCCAGAGAGGTTTCTCTGATAAAATATCCACATACGCAGTCTTCCTCAAATCAGGAACATATTTCAGACCCTCTAAATACAAATTCAAATCTATTTTCATTCTTGTAATTACACTCAAAATTGCCAGTGTTTTCAATTAACAGAATTAATATGCAAAATAAATACATTATAAATGCTACAAATTTAACCTAGTAAAAATGATAAATGAGTACTTTTGGGATACTCAGATATTTTCAAACCTTTCCTTCCAAAACAGGAAAAGCATCACTTATTTAAAAAACACTGAACAAGATGAATAACTAGGTTTATTTCAATTTTTTCCCCAATATTTAATTTCTCTTCTCATCAGTCTTGCTGGATCCATATTATTCCCAAACACAAAACATCCATCACACATCAGTATGTTTAGTACTACAATTAAAACCACCATTTTTCTGGCAGCACTTTTGTATAAGTCCATGCAATTTTCATAATACTCCAATGATTTAAAAGTCATTTCTCCTTGCCTGCAAATCCAGGTACCCTTTTCCATTAGACACAGTGTTTTAATTACTTATGTTACCTGCACATGCACACACAACCTCTCCCCCTCACACTTTGGAGATCTCTCCAAGTAATTGTTAAGTTCAGATATTGATATGCAGAGGGGCTTCATCCCCCTTCTATGGAAGGAACTAAATGCTACTCAAAAATATTTTCTAGTTCATTCTGTCTACCATTTGGGAGCAGGTGACATTTCAGTGCTACTGCCAGGTTCAGCAGCTCCCATTCTCTTTCCACATTAAAGATGATCTCCTCTCTGGCTCGGTGTTTTTAAATGTGAATAACTATCTTTTACTATTTTTTTATTTCTAAATGCAAAAAATATCATCCACAGTTATTAGTATAAACTGAGGTGGCTGGTTTCTCAGATGGGCTCAGATCAGAATTACTGCTAAGGAATTATTCTTTTGACTGTATCTTGAAACTAAGTTCAAAAAGCTGTGACTGATCTCTGAGCTGGGAATCTGTAAATCTCTGCAGAATTTTCTATAGTTAATCTTTAAAAAAAATTGTTTAGCCTTTAACCCCCAAGTGGGGGTTATACGACCCCCACATGTGCACGTGTCAAAGAGGCTATGAGGTTACTTGTAAGGCAAGCTGAAGATCAAAAAAGTTTTTGAGACCTTTTCTCACAACTCTGCCACTGCTGCCACACGTGCTACTTTTTCTATCCATAGTATACATTGGGTCACGTGTGTTTAAATAAATTGTAAGAGATTATTTTGCTGGACTAATTTCAAAACACATGATGAATTGTTAATTTAGTTGTCCTCTCAAAATTAAATGTCAAACCCAAAGAAAAGAAAACTGGCACGGCTGGTGTGAGAGAATAGAACAAAAACTAATATTCTGTGAAATAAATTACCTGGATTTCATTCTTGCAAACAGGCTGCTGTTCTTCAGGTTTACACAGAAAATGACATCTTCATTATCATAAATTAGGGGGTTTTTGTGGGAATTTCAATTGAGTGTTTTGGAATTTGCCTAGGTAATTTACTAGCCTCACGTCTAATATTGCTAATAAATGTTAATGCACCTTTTTAATGCATATTTAATGCACAATGCCTTTAGGTAAAGCCTTGGACATTTTCCTAAATAGTTGTTAAGTATCTTCACAGATTTCAGTAAGAGCTTTTCAAGAGCACCAAGCAACTCTCCAGTATCAAGCTTCCTTTATGTATCAGTGTCACTTTTTATTGTGTAGGACTCCCTGAACAAATAAAAAATAACATCTGCAGTCCTCATTCTCTATCAAACCAGCATGAAAGGACAGATGGAATTAAGCTCTGTGGAATATCTGCAGTGCAGGAGACATCTTTATTAAGCCTTACACTCTGTATCAATCCCTTATGAGATGTCTAGGAAAAAGAACTGCCAGAGGTGGGAAAGGAAGGAACATTTTAGATCTCAAAAGGAGGTCCAGTTTAATAGCACACCTGGGATAATCTAGATCAAGCATCAGGAACTCGGTATGTTCCCACTTCAGTATAGAATTTGGTGAGCATAAAGGCTAAACTGAACTCACACTTGCTATCCCAAATACTGGCTTCAACTTCAATCCAGTGCATACTGCACATTCACTTACCTTAAGCTATTACAGCATGATTTGAAAATTATAAATATGAACTTACACAGCAACAAACATCTTTCAAATAGGAACTACATTCAGAACAAAGCTTAAAAGGAATGGCTGAGGCCGACTGTCTTACAGAATACGTCTTTAGGGACAAAGGCTTTGAACATCTACCACCCAATTGGTAGATCTTCCACCCAATTCTTTGTAAAGCATACAGGAGTTTTGGCTAGTTGAGTACAAACCAATTAAGACCTTGAATTCACCTCACAGATCTGAGAGAATGTCAGTTGCAGTAAGTTCTTCCTTTCTTTCAGCAAAAACAGATAGGCAGGTTTCTAAATGTCTCATTTTCTTAGAAAAATATTTTGCATTATCACATTCAAGAATGAAATCACAATTCCAAGAACTGTTTTAACACTATTAATATATCTTTTAGGTGTTTCCTCAAGGAAGGGGGGGAAGGGGTTTGTGACACAGGGGCAACATGACACAAGAAAAAAAAGTCAAAGCCCTCAGAAATGCTGACATATGACTATTTTGAACTAAGCAGATTGCAGGGGGTGGGGGGGGAAAAAGTATTTTCAGCATCACAACTGAAGTGAAAAGATTTTTCCCAGCTTACAGACAGGTTGTCCTTGTCATAAATTGGGTAACTAAGCTCAAATACCTGCTTATCTTGTAGGTCCGAAGAGAGTTCATAGCTCTCAGAAAGTGATCTTGACCTTTTAATAGCTTCTTCCTCTGCTTGTTTTCGCAGTATGGACGTCGAGTGCTGCAGTTTTGGCCTCCGAGATCTTTGTTGTCCAGGGGAGACAGAGTACAGCCCGTAAGCAGAATGATCGTAGTGGTCTGGACTTACAGCTGAACTGTGTGTTATAGGTCCTTGATGGTAAGTAGATGGGCTATCCAAAGATGTGCCAGTTTCACTGCTTGGAGCTTCACCCTCAACACTAGACAGAATGAAAAGAAAGGAAAATCCTCAGGTGAGTATTGTATAGCAAAGTTCTCAGCAACAAATAGCAGAGTTTTGCTGGGCATCATTTTGTGTGGACATCCAGCACATGCTGTTCAGTCAGTTAGTGCAGGGTCATGGGGCTTTCATGCCCAACACCATGGTTTTCACTGTACTCTAAGCAAGTCTCTGTTTCTATTCCAGAGGTCATCTTTAGAGCACGAGTCAAGCAGGAGAATGGAGATTTCAAGCATTATTTAACTTTATACAGTAATTACTAATAACATCCTGAGTAAGTCACTCAGCAACTACTGTGTAAAATAAATGAAAACTTTTAATTTCTTTTAAGACTGCTCATTTCCAAGTTGCTCTAGTTCAAAATGACCGATGCTTATTAATGTCTTTCCTTGCTTTGACAAATAAAAGCAATACTTTCTTACTGTTACATTACAGTATGTCATAAAAGGATTACTCTGATGTTACTCAAAGGAGATTTGGGATTTAATGGATCCTGTGAGCTACTGTGTTTCTAGAAACTGAAGTTGGGGAAAAGTACCTACAGGAGTAATCTCATTTATTTCTCTGTTAGTGAAGGATTGCTCCCATGGGATACCTTTGGCATCCTTTGTAGAAACGCATCCCAAGGGATGCTCTTTCTAGCTAATGAAAGCAAAACAGTTTCAGGTAAGGGAAACAAAATAGGAGCTATCAGGCAAATAAAACGCTTCATTTTCACATTAATGTTGTTACTGCTAAGGAGTAAAAAGAAAGAAAAAAACCTTTATATTAAAGGAGCTGTACACAATAGGAAACATATCAAAACTGAGTGCTAGTTGAGCACTCAGCTCAACAAATACAAATACAAATACAGCAATTTGTATTTGTTTTACATTTACAGTAGGGCATTCTCACATTGCAATAGTGTATGCACTTTCACTCTTCCACAGTACCTCTTTTCAGATGTTCCACATAAATATTTACTATCTGCCTCATCCTGTGTACACAGAGCACCGACAGAAAAACAAAATTTTACTTTTTTTTAAATCACTCAAAAGACTCCACACATGCATGAAGAAAAAAAGCACTTTGCAGTACTTCCCCTACCTTCTGTTTTAGGAACAGGTACATCCAAACTCTAAAGTAGTTAAATTTCACATTTCCACCACGCCCTGTGTTTCTTATTTTGCTTTCCTTCACATGGATATGAACATAAAAAATAAAGCCCTTCTGTTGCCTCTCAGAAGCGAAGTGCTGTGACCCTCGCTGCACACACAGCACAGCAGTCCCTTCAACAGTTCAAAGTACAGAGCGATTTCAGAAAGAATGTTCTCCACCAGACCGCAACGCCAGGAGAGATCAAGGTTAACACTGGCAAAGCTCCCCTAGCTTGAACAGTGTGTACTTTTTAAAGTGAAGGAGAAAAAAAAGTCCCTTCGACTTCTCAAGATGTTTCTATAAACACATGAAACTGAAAGCAAATCCTCTTTCGTTGCCCATCAAAATATGACTCTACCCAAAAGGTATTTTCAAACATACTTCACCCAAGCTGCAAATATTTTCAGTGTGCGCACATAACTTTTTCCAAAAAGGAAGCTGACAGGAAACTAATCCCTTTCCCTTCGTGATACAGATGGCTTTCAACTTAAAAATGATAAATTATCCAGAGTTTTGTTAGTGACACTGAAACTGTGTAACCACCCATTAAAAACAAACAAATCATTCTCTTTAAAGTAGTCATTAAAGAAATCAGTGTGACACTGAAATGCCTCACATTCTCTCTGAAGTACTGAGGAGTGTTTCTCTATCCTGCTGATCTGTGAGGCCACGCTGTTTGGTACATCACAGGTTCCTAACGACAAGCCTATTTATAAGTACTTTTCATACAAGTATGGCAAATTTGTTTGTAACAGGAAGTCAAGAATTACCACTATTTCCCCTTTCTTAGGCTTTGTGACTTTTTTTGTCTTCCTTGTCCTTACATTGTGAACTATTTAATCACTCTTCCACATTGATGATAATCATGTTGACATTTTAGCAATGCTGCCTTCAATGGATCACTTACCCTTTCATCAGCAAAAAGGGTACTGCCCTAATCAGAAGAAACTGGAAGGGGGTATGCCCCAGGTTCTCATTAAAGTTAGGGGCTTCTTTATTTTTAGTTCATCTTTTGTACTTTTTCCAGACATAAATATGATCCTCGACTGTCTGTAATGCTTGATCTCATTTTGCTCATAGGTCTGTTCCCTGCCATCAGAGCTGACCTTTGAAGCAGGGAAGTAATTACCTTTTACAACAGGCAGCCTCCTGCACAACACTATGACAGCCCCCTAAAGCACACAAGTGTGCACAGTGAGTACTGCCCAGTTGAAGGCTTCCTCCCATTCAGCTCTTCCTTCTCTCTTAAGAGCAGCTGAAGCTTCATACAAACTATTTCATAAAAATGAAACTCCAGTGACAAAGAAAAGCAGCTCAATTTCTACTTCTTTCTACTTTACATGTGTTTGGAAAAGAAAAATATTTCAACAAATATGACTTGTGTGAAGTGTTAAGGATGACGAGGTGTATTGCCCCACTATGGTGGAAGTGCAGAGAGCATCGTGGGACACAAGTGTGGACCTGACAATCATCCTGTCCATGTCTATTTTGAAAGATTGTACGTTACAAAGGGTCCCTTTGATTCAGAACAGATTCAGGACACGAGTCAGTCCCTGCATGGTGAAGGATGGGTTTTATCTATCCACACACAAAAGGTCAGGGACGCTGCTCCAGGCTTGCCACAAGAATTAGAGTAAGTCCCCTATGACCTGGGGAGCATTCAGACATCTCTCTAGCACTACTTCACTTTGGACACACTCTCTCAGTCAGATGAGAAATTAAGTACATTAAATACACTGCAAAAACGGAAATGTAACACTTGACCCAGTCCCAACTGGAATTGGAAAGAACTTCTTAAGAAAGGTCTCTGATTCGAGGCATCTGCCACCTACTACACATGTCCAGTAGAAACACTGATCATTTCAGTGTTTAAACGAACCTAGGGGATGAATTTGTTCATCTCCCTGCAATGGGCAACGGTTTCTTACTGTGGAGACCAGCAATATGCTGAGTATTCCAACTGTGTAACATTAGGAGAATGCAAAACAGTTGAAATTAACCTTTCATTTTTAGAACTCTGATTGTTTTATCACACTCCTGTTTCAGCAGAAAACAGACATTCATTACCTGCCAAGCCAGAAAAAGAGAAAGGCTGCTTGCCAGTCTTTTACAATGAAGCAGAGTGGAGCAGCTAGACAGTGAAAATGGAAATTAAATATTTTAAAATAATTGGTACTGTTAATATGATTTTGCATGAACAAAACTTGAAAACAGAGCCATAGAAAAACTTAGTTTCTTTGTTCATCCAAATTACTTTTTTGAAAGAGTGGTCAGCTCTGACTGAATCAGTATTTTATCAGAAACTGACACTGGAAGTTTCTTCCTGTTTAAACTTCAATTTGTAATACTGTTAAAACCCCCCACACCACCACTGTATCAAGGAACCACAGGGAAGAAGAAAGGCCTTCAGAAAGATGGAAACAGACTAAGTAGAGTGTTTTAAAATATCTCGATGGATATGTAAAACTATTGGTGAAAATCAGGTTCATTTTACTTTTTCTCATGACTATAAACCAGTATTAAACACCAAACAGCTGGATTCAAGTATTTGCTTTTCTTCTGCGTGTGTATGGCTGCAGACTTCCTGCAAGAGCTAAGCCACACACTCTGCAAACATCTTTAAATTAAAATGCATCAGCTGTAGTGACACACGTGCATGCGAGTAGGATGTGCTGGCTTCATCAGCAGGGCAGGGAGATGAGGGTCACCCCGGCAGTGCAGCTCACGCTGCATTTACCCGGGATGCACACGGAGCTCTAACAGCCTCAGAACCAAAGCTCACTGCCCTGTCTGAACCAAAGGCGAATTCCAACGTGCACTGGCTGCCAAAAGCTGCTTTTCTAACTGATTTGCCTAAATATCAAAGCTCAGTAACCCAGTGCGTGGCTGCATCTTTGGGCTAAAGCAGCATACAATAGAGCCAAGCTGACAAAATGTGAAGTAGGTGTTGTTACTGGATAGAAAAAGGTCATGGTTTTTACAGTTATTTCCCACCATTCAGGTTATAGGTTCATTTTAAGAATTACTTAGTAAGAAAAAACTGTTTCCTTCTTCCCTCTGCCCAATTGCCAGTGCAGTTGTGTGGTTAGCCATGACCAAAACAAAGCATTTCCTCTCCGGGCATTTTAGCAGCAGAAACCTGGCAGGTCTTTTCTTCTCTGTCTCTTACTTTATACCTTCAGTTACTTCTGATTACAAAGTCTAATTAGTAACCAGTACACTAAAACCACCATCACATGTTAAAACAAAGTATTATTCAGGATGTTTTAATATCTACTGTTATTCTTTGATTTATTTTTCATTTTTATATTCACACCTTCCTTTTCCTTCAAAATGCGAAACAAATATCTTGGCAAAATAAAAAATAAACACAATAAAAAAATATTGAAAAAGCAGAAACACTGAACATTTGAGCTGAAAATGGAAACTGGAAAGAATCCTCAAGACTTAAATTTCAGTAAAGAACAAATCCCAAGCTCTTTTATGAATATAGACTTACTCATTCCACTGATAATAATGGCAAAATGATCAAAGAAGCTGCAGGTTTGGATCCACAGGCACAAGTATTTACCTCTCAGAGATTATACTATGAAATAAAGAGAGGTGATAACCTGAAAAGCAGAAATTCCCTTTTTACTGAGGCCCAGTATCTTATCTTTGAAGCTACATGCACGTGAGGAGGAAGTATATAACAATAACATCAGATGCAAGGAATGATTCAGTGTTCCCACCCACCCCAGAAACCTCACAGTTTACAAGTAGTGAAGTGTCCCAGTGCGTTTGTAGGACTCAAATGCAATAACAATGAGAACATATGCTTATAGAAATCATCCAAATGTTCAAACCAGTATGTTACACATTTAGTTTGGAACTAAAAGCAACAAAGAAATTCAGCATGCTTCTAAATAATGTGAATGCCAAACCAAAACTGCATGCAACATTTTAAAATAGAACCAGAAGACACTCCCAGCAAAACAGAGTAAATACTTGAGTAATTATTTTACCAATTAACATTCTCTGAAATCACTAGTGATTTTCATCATTCACTTAGAATGGACTTTCAACAGTGTAATATAAAGACATGAAATTGAAAACAGGCCCTAACAACTGGATGGTTCATGCATGAGAACCAACCAGCATATTCATCCTGTAAAAGATTTGTTTTGGACCCAAAGAGAAGTATGACAATATAATAAGTTCGTGCTCCTACACCTTAAAGATTTTTCCATAGTGTTTTAGATCCTGAAAAGTATGAACACAAGTTCAACAGTACACAGAATAAATTCCTTCTCCTCTAAATTACAGAAAGTATGCACAAGTAATACAAATAGAGTAAAAAACCACAGTCAACTTAAAATTCTAGTCATTACGAGATGATAAAACTTTGCCACGACACTATGAGTCCTCTCTTCTTAGAACACAGACAGTTTTAAAAGTGTGACTGTGGTAGAGTATCATTGCCAGAGACAGCAGTCAAAACTCCAGGTAGTCTGCATAACCTGAATTCAAACTGAACTTAATGAAGTGTTTATATGTTTACTGCATTTGTTGTAACAGTGAAGCATTTGCGTGAGTCGTTCCTTATGAAATTCCTTAATCAAATCCATCCCTTCTCTGACTTGCCTACTTTTCCCTGAATCCATGTCACTTATTCCCCTCTTCAGGAAAAAAGCATGTTAACTCGGTTCCCTTTAAGTCATATCTACTGATAAAATAATTCAGCAAGTTTATTTTCCTCCTCTATCACAGAAACTTTCTGTTCAAAATCATTAACACAATACTAATGGTTGAAGTATCTAGATACCTAGAGACTCTGTCATATGATTTACGAGATGGATTTAAATGCAAACCAAAGAGCGAAGCTTTTTGAATTAAAGCCTCATTTCATAAACATGATTCGCAATAAAACTTCTGTCTCACTCAAAAATAAATATCCTAAATAAATAGGCCTAAATGCCCAGGAAGGAAAAAGGGCTACCCATCTGTTTTACACCAACTATTTTTAAAATTTAGAGGTTAAAAAAGTCAAACCCTGATCATAGCTCCTAATTTTAGACATGCACTTGAAATGGATCCAAATTCTCTACCTAGCTCAAAGAATGCAGACCAGAAGTCGCCCATGGAGCTAACTCAGAGTAACAGAGAGCGGTGTGACAGCAGCTGCTAGAGCAGCTGGTATGGTCACACTCTTCCAACGTGAAGCCTGAAAAAACCCCATTTAAATAGCCAAAATGTTTCAGTCAAATCCAGGTATTCCACAGAGGAACAAACCTCTACAAGAGTTAATTCTGTGCATATAACTTTGTCTTTACAAGTGCAACAAAGTCCTAATTTGAATGTGAGATTTTAAATGACAATTACAAACAGAACACTGCTAACTAAGACTATGAGTCCCCATCCACAACTAAATCTGAACGTAGGTGTTCATCTGACACAGGGGTACACCCCACAGCTTCAGCGCTGCCTTACATCTCAGTACCCCTGGTGCTTTCTGCTATAAACTAGGGGGTGTATTTAATTAAAGCTCTGATGGATGCATTGTATTAGCTCAAATTACTCTCCACAAAAAGTTCTTAATATGCAAAACTAGCCATCTGTAGTTCATATGAACTAGGCTTTCTAGCATTTTTCATTCTTCCCCCCCATTACAATACTCCCCAGTGGAGTGAGAATATTTGAGAAGTATATTATCAGTACAATTTGCAAGAGATTAGAATCCAGTTCTTATTGCCATGTCTGTTTTGTGCTGTCTAGGAAATGGAAATCAATTATATTAAGAATTTATACAAATACCCAAATTCAATAAATGCAATAATATTAACAATCCAATCTACCTTGAAATACACACTGTCAAAAGTTCAAAGCCATTATGATGGACGACAGTATTCACAGGCACTGACAAAAGCTCTGAGCCAGGAAAGAACTATTGACCAACTCGGTTTACTTAGAATGCACTCCCAATTCAGCTGTTTCTGCTAAAAACCAATGAAACCTTCGAATGCACATCAAAATAACGTCCCAGGTCATTCAGCTTACTGAAGTTAAATATCGGCGCAAGAAAAATCCAGACAAAACTTGCATGTGTCTCAAAAGTGAACCCTGACAAAGCAACCGCTTCATTCTGTAACGTTCTGTGTAACAGTGCCAATGACAGCAGCTTGAGCTCAAACACAGCCTGATGGCCATTAACACAACGACCAGAGCTCCACAGACAAGTACCACCACGTGCACGTGCACTGCAAACCTTCATTTGCTCTCTGGTCCAAGTCCTGGATTCAAAACGACAAAACCACCTCAACATCTACTCACTTGGACACCACCAAGTTTTAATTCTCACTAAATAACCCCATAAAAGGCATTAACAAAAATATTTTTTTAAAAAGGGCATTTTGATCCACACTTCATGTACCATTAGCAGTAGCAGAGAGCAGGGGAAGAAGGGAGGTTATTCTCTCCACGCTGAACCAGAACGTAGGAATTAATGAACTGTCTCTACTGAAATGGAGATGCACACAAGCAAGATTAAAAGAGAACCGAACAAAAATCTCCCCAACTTCTCCACTTTAGGGAACAACCTTTATAATAAATATAAGAACTAAGAATATTCATTTGAAAAGAGTTTACTTGAGGTTATCTACTGCTTCCAAGGAGGAGAAGGAAGGTTCAACACCTCACTATCACCTTTGTCCAAGTCAAACAGTGGCAGCATCTCGGCTAGCAGACACCAGTATTTACTACAGAAGGGTCAAACAAACCAGTTCTCACCCAGTACCCATTTAATGACTTGTGAAGCCTTTCTGCTAAAGGCAAAGCCAAATTTTATTTTCATTATTTAGCAGCTAGAAAGTAACAAAGGAGACTGACGACATCAACAGAACTTGGGGACAGCTTACAAATGTTAGCTTCTAGCTCAGGTCAGACAGACCGCCATTCTCTGCTAATCTGCATTAATCATCACCCAGCGCATGTTTATTCAGAAACAACCATATTCCACATTTCAAACTCTTTAAAAAATTGATAAATTATTATTAAAAGATGACTATGGCAATAATTCGAGGCTTGTGGCTGGAGGAAGAGTTCTCAAATTTATCAGCCCAACTTTTAGGATTTTTAGAGGGTTTGTTACGGTCAGCTCCTCCTCTTGATGTGTCAGCACAAAACATACTAACATCAGAATCTTGAAATTGATACTTACCCTCTTACACGGACTACAGCTAAAAATTTTTCTGTGTAAGTGGAGTATCTGACCATTCAACAAAATCTGTGAAGGTCTACCTACCACTGCAGACTTTGTCCTCTCCCTCCTATGTAAACTCTTACACAATAGGATAAGCTTCAGAAATCTGTGGAGTTTCTCAATGGAACCGTGGTAGAATTTGACCTCAACTATTTATTATTTATTCAGACATACCATTCAGCAACTGGAATCCTGTTATTTAGCATACCTATACTACATATGACATGCATTTAAGATATTAATACACATTCTACCGTTTATATCATGACATGACCTTTACACAATGCTAATTTTAAAAAGGAAGATTTAGTTTCTGCAGCTGAGAAAAAACCTGATTTGCGAGCACAGCTGAAGCAGCATTTGATATAACCCAAAATCCCTGGTGTCCTACAGCAGCCATCCTTGTATTCCACCTCTGCTGTGGCTTCAGCTGTTGTGTCCAGCCCACCAGAGGAAGAGGCGATACAGAACAGCACTGCTGAGGAACCAGCTTGCTGGCAACTAGGTTCTCCAGTCTCCTCCCCTATTCAGGCCACGGTGGACAATCTTCTTTCTCCTCTTACATACTGTAGATCATACAAACATCAATTAGTTTAAAGATCCCTAATGAAATCCTGTTTGCTGACTAAATAAAATGTTTCAGGCATTGAAATTTCACACATAGAGCAAAACTACATTCTCCTCTTAGATCAAATATACTTGATAAAGCCTATCATTTGACTCATTTTAAGGCTTTGCCCCTTTACTACTCAAAATAATTACAAGTAAGATGCAGGACACAGAGCTGGGAACAATTTTTGAGCAGGCCAGCCTTTCCTTTCAAGTATGTTTGTGTGCCTGGGCAGAGGGAAATTAAGAATCATCATAAAGCAAAGAGCGTGCAGAGGGTCCATGCAGTAGAAATGGCAACAAACCCGTCTTTTTTTATTGGGTAAAGTCACGGATCACGGCATAACTGTATTCATTTGGGTCATATTTTCACTAAGTAGCAAATGAATGGTATACAAAAAGATCTATTTAAAACAATCAAGGGATTCCATTTCCATTTAATAATATATTGTTATTATCTCATGAGGTGTGCTTTAAAACAACGACACAGATACACATTAAATACTTTGTACTCTCATGTGGATTTAAGAAGTACTTGGCTAAAGTTCTCTCACTTTTAAAATCAGAAAGGAAGGGATTGTTCAACTTTTAGTGGTTGTTTGACTTCTCTCTGAAGTTACAGATAAACCTCATAAGGTTATAGAGCAACATATATTAAAAAGCCAATCCAAATCCAGGATGGACTGCTAAAAGCCTGACCAGAGAAAGACCTTTTACTGACCTAACTGAACATAGATGCATATGGAATATGAAAGTATTAGTCCATTTTAAACACTGCACAGACCCGGCATTCTGACTGCCAACTATGTCATGCCAAATTAAAAAAACCAAACCAAAACAAAAGACAAATAAACCCTACTGGTTTTCTCTAAGGGAGAACAATGTCGTTTCACTACACAGAAATGCAAATCAGCATGGGAAACTCACCAGGTAGGAAAGAAAATGGCTGAGAACATAGAGCCCTTGTTCCTGCTTCCAGTGAAGCTCAGAGTTACCCAGTCAGTGAGAACAGGAACTGGCCTTGAGCGTTCTTGCTCGCACCGGGAGAGGTCTGCCTTGCCACTTACTGGAACAGAATCTGTGCTAACCAGTCCTTAATCACATCCTCATAAAAGCGAGATTTTTATCCTCTGCAACACACCCAAGGTTTATATCAAAGTGTACAAAACAATGTTTAAGGAAATGGTAAGAGATCTTTTGTTGGAAGTATGGAGTTTGGTGGAAAATAAAAAGTTTTAGATGTTACTTAGATTCAAGGCAATGTGTTCAAATACAGAAAACACTTGCAGACATACTGGGAAAGATATCCTGTGTCTTACCACATGTAAATCTTCATCCTTAGGACAAATGAGACCTCAGAAGATTGCTTACAACCTCCAAATCAGTTAAAGAGCTGACAAATGCTTTTTCTCATTCACAAACTTCCTTCCTTTTACATTTCCTCTCCATTACGCTGAGTCTGTATATTTTATAGCTCTTTCTCTGTTAGTGAGAAACTAAATGTAGGCTTTCAGTAGGACTTCTGACCCACCTCACTGATCACAATAAAAAAGTAACACAGGCAGCAATTCCTGTCTTGGAAACCTGTAAATGCTATTTCAAAGCTTACTATAAGCCAAGAACTTTCTCCTTACAAAGCTTATCTATTAACGAATTTTAAGACCTGCTCTATGTTCTAAATGATTTTATTAGCTACGGCCAATCAGGACCTACAAATAGAGGATTTACTGCACGTACACAGGACGTCAGTAATTGTCAGGTTGTACTGCAACGTAGAGCGGCTTCATTTCAACGCAGCACACGGCCGCCCAGCACAGCTCTGCAACTCTTGCTCCCAGAAGCACCAACAATCTGCACTGACTTGGTTGTGGAGTCTCCTTCTCTGGAGACATTCAAGACCCCCCTGGACGCCTTCCTGTGTGATCTCATTTAGGTTCCTGCTCTGGCAGGGGGATTGGACTGGATGATCTTTTGAGGTCCCTTCCAAATCCCACCATTCTGTGATTCTGTGACTCCAGTGGATACAGCTTGCCTGAGCTGGGCTGCGCTGAGGCTGATCAACCACAAAAGAACATCGGGACTGAAATACAGACCGCAGATCATTCTTAGAACGTAGAGGCTCTTTACCACAACTTAATTCACAGATCTTTCCACAATGGAAAATGGTGTCCCTTCTAGGACAAGGGTAGAAGTCCAGTTCTGGAAAACAAGAGTCACCGCACTGTGAACAGAAAATGAAATATTGTGCAAAGACAGATTTTGAGAATGTCAACCAAAGACAGTGGGACATGATCTTGTGTGACATGCTGCACCATGGCAGCACAGGAAAATCGGAAACACTTCTTTTCTTCTAGGCTAACCTAACCAAAAATATCTAACCACCTTTTAATAACAAAAAAGGAATACAAGATAGCAAGAGGTTGTCACCATTTGGGACAATGTCCAATAAATGCTGGGCAAGCCTCTGTTCTCTCTCGATTTCACAAAGCATTAACTACTAGTAACAATAGGAAACTATTAGCTGTAAAGTCCCACTCCCAAAACTAGAAGCATTAGTATCAGCTCCTTCTTGAAACCAGTTTGTACTAAATGCGCCACATCACTGTTATCTTCTAAACAAGGTTCACAGAATAAAGTGTAAGAAGAAAAACAAATATATAAACAACGATAATGAAGTGTCTTTCAAGAATCTAAGAACAGCTGAAAATATTACCTAAGGTTCAATACCCTGTGAAATGGTGTTAACCTCAAAGCATGAGAGTCACCCCAGACACCTCTAGAATGGAAATTCAACAGCTGTTTCACAGCACATTACAATAAAGCAGAACCAAGTAAGAAAGAAAAATAAAGGAAAGTTTTATTCCCAGTTGAAAGTGCAGAGGGAAGTTAGATTGAGAACAGCTATTATTAAGCTGAAACATGACCAGGAAGTCAGGGGTTGTACAGGCCTGTTCTGTTCTATGTACTGTTAGACCTAGGAACGGCAGGGGGATCAGAAATACGGTGACCTCCAAATGATGAAGGAAACTGTGTCTTTGCTCTTACCTTTGAAGGCAGGAGTGCTTCCAAATACATCAGCCATTCCTGCCCAAAGATTTTTTTTTCCTTGGAGTTCTGTGCAAGTTCTGACACGGCCTACCCCAACTAGACTCAAGAAAACTGAGAGGATCCCAACTATAATCGCTATGGCCGTAGGCTACACTAAAAAGTATAAACCAAACTCAAGTTAAACGCAGCCCAACGCACAGCTGTCTGAGCTACAATGCCCATAGCCACTATTGTATTGAATTCTCCATGTGATCTAGAGTGAGTCTGGTTCATTCTACAATACAAGGGGGGCAGTGAAAATTAAAGTCAAATTGTGAACTTTCCTCTGGCTCTGGACTGGCTGTAAACACACCCTGCAGCAGCAAATCCATCCTTGTTTCCCTTACACTGTGTAAAGATAACCTGAAAGGCCCTGTATATATCAACAATCGGAAGGAAGTTAGTTTTCTTTTTCTCTGTTCTTACCAAAACATTTAAACTCATGACACATCCATCCTTGTTAATCTGGTGGAATTTTAGGGGTGACTGAAATTTTTTGGACTAAGCAATGCAAGTACCCCTGAAAACAAGCTTAGGGTTCTGTGCCTGGTGCCCTGCCCTGTCTGTAGCCACTTACGTAAAAGGAAGCCCAATCATAACTGTCACGTTTCGCTTGTGCTTGCACAACATAAGGCAACAGGGAATTGGGTCTTTTGTTTCTAAGCACAAGTTTAATTTGGATGACACTGAAACACTGAAAGAATCTGATTAACAGATATACTACATCCATTTCCTGTATTAAAGGCTATCAAAGCCATCATTCTAATTTTCTGCATCTCCCCCACAGGGACAAAAGGGTTTGATTTTTTTATCATACCAAAGCTTTGGGTTTTTTTTTTACTTTATTTTTACTAAAGACATCTTTACAATAATTTTATAAAAATGTTTCTAGTCTTTTGTCTATTGCAAGGAAGCAAAAGAAGATTTATTTAGCTAAATTTGCAGTCCCCTTTAACGTAATACTAGGGCTTTGTGCCACAGTGGATTAAAGCAGCATCTGTTCTTCCCTGGAAACAAATCACAGCAGTGCAGTAAACTTGCCATCTCTGTCTGTACCCTAACTAGAACTGTCCTTCCTCCAAATACAATTCAAACGAATTCCTGAAAGACACAAGAAGAACTATAGCTACGTAACTATAATATTTTTGGTTAATAAGTCTTGCTAAAAGCCCATGATCAGTAACTATTTTTGCATAACAAAGATGTATGACTTAATCTGTATTTACGTAAGTTTTGACATAAAATTACAATGTGCAGGATGCTAAAAATGAACTTCCAAATCCAGAGCCTGAT
>NW_010333505.1:0-3267 GCF_000700745.2 Antrostomus carolinensis | reverse complement strand
CAGAAATAGAGAAGCAAAATTGGACATATTAATTTGGCTTGTGGCCCACACTCTGTTTAAACATAAATGAAATCTAAACAAAGCACAGTTAATAAAAACAATGCACCGACACTCTTCCTCCCCAAGCCCCAGATTCATCTCCTCATAATTCCAGTTGCTCTGTTGATAAGCAGTGTCTGTGTTAAGGGCACATCCTCATATATTTAATGTAACAAACACAGCAATCAGGGCTCCATCTTGATTACAGTTTCTGAGGTCTCCTGCAGTTCTTTATTAAATAAACATAAAAAGCAATAATTGATTGACAGCTACTGTGATTAAAATATGCCTGGCTCTGAAATTAATGATAAAATTGCTATTGATTCCTACAGAAAAGGAACTATGTAAATGCTGAAAGAGCAAGAAAATTGCATCCCTAATGTCCCTCATAAATTATGGTAAATCCTTGCAATGAAGAGGCACAAGACATAAGAACCTAGCTAATCTACGTCCATGTATCAAAATGCTCAAAGCAACAAACTGGGTTTTTTTCTCCTCAAATTGTGGTCCTTGACAGTTTTTTTTCAAAAATGCAATAACCTGAACCACTCCTTTGCACCTGTCAGAATCAGAAAACTGGAAGCCACATGGGTTTACAACAAAAAGGGTGTATTAGTCTGGATCTTGAGATTTTATGAAGGCCTAGTGGATAATTTCCAGGCCATCTTTATGGCATTAATATTTCCAAAATACAGCTGCCCTGACAGCAGGCTAAATCCAATTTTACTCATAGAGAGTCCCACAGCTGAGGCTATAAAGTTAAGGCAGTGCAGTGTTTTGCATTTCAATTGGAACAGCACACAGTCATTAGGCAAAAGGACCGGTTTTACCAGGAAAGCAGCATCTCACTTCGAGCTCGTTTCCCAGTGTTCTGCCAGAGACGCCTGAAGGCTGAGTTCAGTGGTGTTAAACGTCAGGAAACACAACTGAAACGTGTGAGGAGATGTTAAATACCCACAGGTAGCATCTCCACAAGTGCTGGGTTTGGTTTAGGATGACACCTTGCATCCACCAGCAGAGGACTGGCTATTTTTAGGCCAGCTTTTATCATCCATAGCTACTTCTTATTGGTGTTCAGGGCAAATACAGTTTGCAAGCATAATCAGAGTAATCACACAAGTGTGCTAATGAGCTACTCAATTATGAGATCTTCCTCTTCAGAAAGTTTAATCTTTGAATTGACATCTTTATACTTCAGAAAACGTGATCAGTATAAAGGTGAACTGTTATTTCAAAGTAGTTGTTCCACCTGAAGTCCTAGCACCTAACCTCTAGATCCTCAAAACCATGAAACAATCCCAGCCTCCAAGTGACGGAAGAGTATTCTCACAAACACTTGGAGAAATACTTTCTATAGCCGTATGAATAGAAATGCAATTTTCTTCAGAGAATTTTCATTTTGCAAATATGAAATCACTTCCCAATTCTCAAGGGGAACACCCTACCGACTGCTGGCCAAAATACCTTCTCCAGCAGAAACTCACTGTGTCAGCTCCTAGCAACCTTCCAACACAGGCTGGTAACAAGAACAACAAATCCGAGTTACTGTTCAACTTGGTATTTGTACTTTTCAGACAAAAACTGAAACCTTTGGGTTTCCTTATGTGAAAGTTGCAAATTAGTCAATGAAACTGAATTGCAAACTGTTTATTAACTGCACCAGGATTCCCAGAGAGCTTCTAAAAGGGCAAAGAAACAACTAAGTGCTGTTGATATGCTGAGCGCTGTAATTTTCACTGGTTAGCTTTAGCTCTTGTACTACAGTTAGTATCTTTGATGTCAACGAATTATCTTAGATTAGTAGAAATAAGAAAAAAAAAAACAGATGATAGCTGACTTCACACATGAAACCCCAACACTGAGCACCTATTTAACTAAGAAAAAAACCCGGCTGACTACTGCACGACAAAGTACATCTGGAATTTCGGTAACTAGAACGGACACCACAACAAAACAAATCTAGTACAATAGTATAAGTAAAATGGGAAACGGGTCATTTTATTCAGCATAGCTTAAGTTCTCCCAAAGCACTAGAGAGATGTAATGAATTCTGTGTTTATATGAAGGGTGTCTGCTACAAGAACAGACATAATTAAATACAACCATCCAAACTAAGTACTCAGCAATTCCTCTTTTAACACATCAGGCAGAATAATCAAGTTTAACTGAAAGGAAGTGCACAGCAATGTGCAAAGGGGAGGAAAAAAAAAAAGGCTGAAACAATGACTGAATAGTAGAAAGCAACCCTGTGAATACAGCCAAATCTGTCACTAAAGTAATATTTACAAATTATGTTTTGTAGCAAACCATGCAAATCTAACCTCACTTACGCAAACATTACTAACTCCACACTGGAAACTTACAGGCTCAATTTTATTATCTTCCTTAAGGGTAAAAATGGGCTTAAGGATCATTAAATGTGTGACTAAACTGTCCTGTAAAACATTTTTCTTTATCAAAAAACATTCTGCCTTTCTTTTCCAGAAAGACATTGTTGCATTCATATACAGTTACACTGAATCTGGTCACTTCCTCCTTTTATATTTCTCCACACACACACACACACCCAAATTTAAGATGCTGCCTATTTTTATTTAAATCTGATACTTCTTTAACAGTCGATCAGCTCAGAATTTCATCAAACTATCTGGCGGAATAAACTTTCACGAAGCATCAGAGATAATTTTATTTTGCAAGTGCACTTGCCAGGATAACCACTTCAGTCTATCAGAATCTGCACACAACATCGTACAAGAAAAACTAGTTTCCACATCTAGTTTTCAAGTGGCTCATGTACCAGAGCTGCGTGCTTCTGTACTTCTGACACGTTATTTTAGTAGTTAACAACATCACAACAATAGAGACTGTACATATTAGCATGACAAATTCCATTTTCTGTTTGTCTCGCATCACTTATTCGGAATGCCCATTTTAAAGGCCTTTGAACTCGACTTTTTGTTTGGCTGAGGGCAGCAGCCGCACATGGTGGATAACCCGGAGCAGGGTGAGGGAGCGGCAGGACCCTTCCCCGGCTGCCAGCCCCGGCCGGCGGCTCTGCCCTCCCCGGGCCACAGAACGGCGTGTACCGGGGCTCTGAGGCACCACTCGCCGCCGGTTTGACACCAGTCACGTGATTCCCCGCACTCCATCAAACTCGGTGGAAAGCGGCGTTTTCGGGTGTCCGCCCCACGCACCCGCCGGGGCCGATCGCACCCTGACAGCCCCCCC
>NW_010333504.1:158744-163827 GCF_000700745.2 Antrostomus carolinensis | reverse complement strand
GTATATTTAGCTTTTTAGTCTAAAGAGTTGGACTTCATACATGCAGTCTACAAATAGAACATTCCTATCAACAACATTTCCTGAACTGGAAATCTTTCAGGATAAGTCCTCTGTAAATTAAGAGAGACACCAGGCTATGTGTCTAGATGAAAGACCTGCACTGATTTATGCATACAATGCATTCAGAAGCCAAGTTTCCAAAGCTTCAGTAAAAGCATCTAATGTGTAACTCTACACTGATAGCCCTATACATGAAAAATACAATGTTTACTCTCTTATGGTGTTCCAGTAGTATATTTAGCTTTTTAGTCTAAAGAGTTGGGCTTCATACATGCAGTCTACAAATAGAACATATCTATCATACACCTAAACAAAAAAAAAAAAAAAAAAAAAAAAGGGATAAATCCAAGCCCTTTCACCAAAGGTTATTTTAATGGGAATTTCCAGATATGTCCTAAAACCAGATGAAAACTTTGGCTGGTTTTCGTGTAAGAGATGGTACAATATTTACATTACTGATTCGGAAACCTACTTCTCCACTCTTAACCAGTGTAATCCTTTATTTGTCTTTCATCCTGACAAGATCTTTTGGTAACCTTATCATTTTAAAATTCAGATAGTTAAAATTACTTATTTTGCTTCTTTCTTCCAAAGTTTGGTCATAGTAGACGATACTGTCATCATGTCTAATTAAAGCACCATTTTCTGACACTGCCTTCCATCTTTTCACTCAATCCTTCTGACAGCAACCCTGTCTTGCCACCTGTCTTCCTAAACTACCAAGAGGCCTGGCCCATGCACAGTTTCACTAAAGAGATTCCATATTTATATCCCTTGTCTTCTGCTGACTTGACTGAACATTTCTGGTAATCTCCTCTGACCTTCTTGAAGCCAGCCAGCTTCCTATTCCCAACATATTCAAAATACCTCTGTTTAATGTAGGTCTTTCAATCCCTAATTCTGACTCTGTTATAGTATATGCAGATCTTCCTGTAGCTCCATCTTTTTTATGTTTCATTTAAACTTGTTCTCAAAATCTCTGCTCCTACCCACTTTCAATTCCTCCCATGTTTGGTCATAATTTCACTAGCAGCTGTGATGCCAGTCTCAGTAATCAAGGGCCATAGATCCTTTCATATTTGCTGCATTCTATGTTGTCTGTTCCCAGTGCATACAGATGACTGTGTCATTAGTGTTCACTTTATGTTAATTAACGTTGATGTAAATGTTTCAGCTCAAGATTCTCTTCTATTTTGACAGCTATAGCAATTATTATTAGAACTAACTGTTGCTGTTGGGCAGCCAATCCAACCATTATTATTTACTAATTTTATATATTTTAGTAGTTTGTACAAACAACCTAACTATGTGACCTCATGTTCCTGCCACTCACACACGTTTTTCCTTCTGGATTTCTATGATTACAATACAAAATAGAAAGAAACATTTAATATATTCTCATATCATGTGTAAAATAATTTATTGTGTTTTGTCCCGGAGGGGGGATTGTAAATTCATTGAGAAGCGGATGTCAATACATATCTCACAGCATTTAGCACAGTGAGGTATCAGTCTTATTTCAGCATCTGATTTTCTTGAATAAATTGCTTTAACTAATTTAGAGAAACACAACATTAAGATGCCAAAATCCAGCTAATTAGGTGGTCTTTCTGAACAACTGAATGCACAGCATCTCTTCTTACATCATCATATATAGCTGCTCTCATATATGCTGTGTGATGCTGAGCAAGCAGTTTCATGTCTTGAAAATACCTGAAAAATTGATATGTTTTGATAGATACGTAAAATAATCTTAAAGAATTATTAATTCAAGTACATAACCTTCTAAATGACCCAAAATGAAGAAGCCCTCTGATCAAAGCAGTGATTTGTGTTGAGTATTGCATATTCGTTGTATTGAAAATGGCATACATCTGTTGTTTATTTTAGACCAGCTCCTTACCTTCAGAGAAGCTATATTCCTTTAGTGAACTATTGGGGGTGGTGAGGGAAACAAGTTGAAGGAGGTATTATTGGATTATTCACTCTTCTAGGACAGAACCTGTTTGTATAATCAGAGATATGCCTTAAGTGGTCTTTAAAGAAAGTCAGATTTTGTTTAAAAATGGGGAAGGAGGAGACTTCATTAACTAGACTGACAGGCTCCATAGATTTCTCAAGTGTTTAAATTAAGGATTGTGAGTTCTTGAAACTTGACAAGGAAAGCAGGATTGTCACTGCTGGCTGTCTGAAACAGAGGTAAGTGCAGATTAAGCTTTTCCCATCTCTATTATAAACATATTGCTCCTGTTCTCTAAAGTTCAGTGAAATAGAAAAGAGAGTATTGTTTTTTTTATTATTTGGATAAAAATGAACCACATTTTTAAAGTGTCATCTAAAATTCTGAAGTACTAAAAGTGCTCAGATGCTTCTCAATATTATTCTAGTGGTAACTATTTGGCACTTTACACAAATTTCTTAAAGGAATAAAATTGAAATGAACCATATCTGGACACCTAGAATCAAATTATAACAGCACTCATGATAAGCATATCATACTTTAAAATATATTAAACCATTTCTGTTTGTCTTTCTAGAATTACTTATATATCCGGGTTCAACAGATGTTGAATTCATGTTGTACTCGTATGGCATGTTTTCTGAAAGAAAAATTCTTGCATAAGGTGAATTTCTCTGCTTGTTCTTCTGGATGCAAGTCTGGCAGAGCAGCATGAATTTAGAAAGTCTTACCAAAAATTTACATTGTTTTCAGGGAATTTTTTTCAGATGCACTTGGAATAAGTAAGTTTTGGTGAACTGCCAAGAGTAGGCATCTCCACAAGCAAATCTTGGCCAGACCTCGGTTTATGTAGGCTTTATGTTAAGAAGAGAAGAAGAGGAGCTTCATTTGACTACTCAGTCCTACTCAGGATTCATGAAAACACAGTCATTTTGTGTTCAGTACAATTATTGATACAGAATTAGAAACTAATCAGGCAGTTGTTACAGAGTTAGATTTCAGCTAGCAACATGGATGTCAAAGCAGGTATGGGTGGCTCAAAGCAACTACTGGATCCCTCTCAGATTGACATTGAATTGGTCTCACATCTTCATCACACCTATCAAACAGCATTGCTGAAGACACTGGGAAGCAATTATATTTGTTTATTCCCCCTTGTGCCTGGCAGAAACTTTTAAAAACTCCAAAAATTCTTTTGATTTTTTTCCAAGAAATAATTAGGCCCATGCACATTCCAAGAAAGCACAGTTTTGTAACTATTTATATTCATATTACTCCCCACTACCCTGAGGATGGAAACCAGTTAATTTTGTTTTTTATCTTTTTTTTTTTTTTTTTTTTTTTAAGGAAAAAACATACCCATTGCAGATGTTCATGGGTCTGATAACTTCTTACAGAGAACACCTTACTCGCATGCTTTTGTTAGACAAATAGCCAAAAGCAAATTAAACATGATGCTCAAGGAGATTCATACCGTGTACACACATTTGATTTTATAATCCCTCTCCCCAAATGTTTCTATTTCTTTCAGTACAGGAAAAGAAAACATGCTTTGGCTGTTTCTGTCACCTGGCTGAAGAATAAAAATAAATAAATAAATAAAAAAGTTACTGTGTGCAGTTAATATCGAACAGCAGCCATCTCCAGATGATCCCTGCTGCATCCAATTTCTGCCAAAATGCTTTCTGTTAAACCTCCATCAAACAGACACACGGCGCACAAAAGAAAACCTCATCACCAAGGGAAACTAATCCACCGGTGCGCAATGTAAGCCTGTCAACTTTTTATTATAAGAAGTCATCACTCATTTCAGTGAAGATTAAAAGTATGACTAAATTGAGAAAATCCTCTTAGCCATTCGGAATTTTAATAGAGGAGAAAAGGGGGTGAGTAAAATTTAAACTGTATGTGCGTGTGTGCCTATATATCTATCTATATACGTGTGCATGAATCAAATATATAAAATTACATATATATCTCCACACACAAGTTGTATTTTTTTATATATATATACACACAGTAGAAGAATGAATGTTGGAAATAAGATGCTTAGAGCTGTCCCCTCATCACCCCACAAAAATAGACTACCAAAAATTCATACATAAACATGTAGCCTTGTAGTACGTTTTCTCAGTTACCACAGACAAACAGTTTCTGATTCAGACAAGCTTAAGAGATAAGAATGGAAAATGAGTCCTCACAGCTTTAATTACATCGCCACTGGCAACAAGGTGTTACAGTGGCAGAATGACAATTGCTTTTACTCAGAGTATGGATTCAGGGTCAATATGCTATTTTATCCGAGTACACCACAGCAGATGAGCACCATGTTGTTTCTATATTGGCCTTGCACTATTTTATCCCTGCAGGTAAAGTTGGTCTGATGTGCAATTAGAATTACAGATGTGTATTTAGCTAGCGCTTCCTTTTGCAGATTATAGTGAAGACTGTAAGTTTCACTTAAGCTGTCATTGAAGATGTGGGTAATCTTTTGCATTTAGAGACCATAATCATCTTCCCATTCCAAAGATTTAACTGGCGTTAAAGAAGAATTATTGCTGTAGTCACTTTAAAGTTTGAAAGTGATCAGATGTTATCTTCAAAGCCTTTAGCTGCTTATTCAAAATAGCCAAAAAAACTTTAAAGTTACATAACTGCCAGCAGCCCTCCCCCTGCTCCCCCAGTCGCTGTCTCTTAAGTTTTCACATCGTTACCAGCATTCACAGAAATAACTTGAAGAGCTTAATCTCAGGATTCATATTGGAAACATCAGGATAAACAGCCAAATTTCACAAAAGACAAACACGTATACACCTGAAGGCAAGTCCTCTACCACCAAGAAGATAAACTGAGACCAAATCTTACCTTATTGCAGTTACACGGGCACCAACCGGCAATGAACTGAGTTGAAATTCTTTCTGCAAAAAACACTGAGGGCTGTAAGACCAGGCAACCTGCCTCTTAGAGCATAGCTGAACAGTGATGCTGACACCTTTGGGAGAGGCAGGGAAACCTGTCAGCAATTTCAGCAGCTCCTGGCCCTTTGATTAAACCCCCTTTATA
>NW_010333504.1:149564-156228 GCF_000700745.2 Antrostomus carolinensis | reverse complement strand
AGAAGACAGAAGAGGCTGGAGATGCTCATAAAGTACCTCAGGTGGCAAAGAAGAGGTAAGCAGCTGGAATTACTCATGAATTAACTTCAGCTCCTTTATAACTCCAATCTGTGAGGTTTTGGGGTGGATTTGGAAGTGAGGAGGAATGCAAAAACTGAGCAAGCATCGCAGTGGTGAGGAGTGAGGTGAACGGTCTATGGCAGGAGATGTATTTTGTCACGGCATGAGAGGAGCATGCAGCAGGCTTGCAGAGCAGGTATGTGAAGAGTGCAGGAGCAATGCCATCCAAAACAGAATTTACTGTAGTGAACATGCATGTGTTTCAGGACAGTAAGTGGAAATGTGGTTTTTATTTTCTGGTGTTTTGTGGGACTGGTTTGTGCATTGGATGTCTGAGATGGACCAGGGACAGCACAGCCAAGCGTGAGGATGTGTCAAATATAGTCTGAGGGGTGGCCAGAGAAGGCCTGCACCAACCATAGTGTGGGTATGAAGGGTGAATCCACCACAAGGTGAGAGGTGTAATACCCCAAAAGAACCTGTGCAACCTGTCTGAAAAAGGGAACACACCCTCACTGTAGGAGTTATAGTTCTTGCTCAATGTTAATGGGTGTAGGGACTTGATACCCCAGTGCCAGGCAGCCATATCCCAATGTGAGGACAGGGCACCTCTGGAAAAATATCAGCCTTGGAAAGACACTATCCACTTACATTAACACACATCTCTCCTTTCTTGATGTGTTGGCACTACGTGCCCTGCCAACAGGGTGCTGCAGCTTCTCCCCACCTTCCTAAGTGTGGTTGGGATGGAAGAGAGGCACTGGCAGGGAGGGGGAGCTCAGCTCACTGGCAAGCACCCAGCAAACAGAACACAGTGGGTCCTGCATTTGCATAGATTTACACAAATTTGCATACCGTTGTGGAAAGAGAGCAGCTGGGAAAGAGGAACAGAAAGATGACAGAGTTTCATTGTTTTTAAAAAACCTGTCCATCCTCAAGTGGTTCATTATTTAAACCACTCCTTCCTCCTCCAATTTGCTGTTTGCTCCCTTTACTGAGGAACTAGGGATGGCTGGACAGCCCTGCTCTGCACAACTCCTGTCAGCTAACCCAAAATACAGATATCTGGATTGTGGTCCTAGGGCGTGTTCCCCGTTGGCTGTGATCCTTGCTCTTGTAATTAAGTTTAAAATGTTT
Source organism: Antrostomus carolinensis (assembly GCF_000700745.2). Lineage (NCBI taxonomy): Eukaryota > Metazoa > Chordata > Aves > Caprimulgiformes > Caprimulgidae > Antrostomus > Antrostomus carolinensis. The sequence goes on along the minus strand of NW_010333504.1, from coordinate 155,031 downwards.
TGTGTTTCCCTTTCCTGCCCCCACAAGGATTTATGACTGTGAAATAGGAACGTCTGTTATTTTAGGACAATCCTTTACGTACTTATGGGTGCCAGCTTTGGAGCATGGGAATGTATGGATGCTTCAAAGAAATCACCGGAATTTTTATTTTATTTTTTCCTCTAAATATGATGTTAAAGACTAGTTTTCCTTGATGCTCTCAGGAACAGATTAACTTAATTACTGAACCCCTCCTCCTTTAAACCAGCTTGAGGCATTGTTTCTGGCAAAGTTATAAATGATTGAAAAGAAGAGGTTATAATTGCAAACGTTAAGCAGCCATAACTTTAGTTTTCATTATCTGCTCCATCTACAATACTTCACAGTACTTTTTCATATAAAATGTAGACTGAGGCCATGAAAAGAGCAAAGCAAAAAGGTCTTGTATTTATCACTTCAATATCATTCTTATTTAAGCATTACTTAACTAGCAGAACATCAGGCAGAGTTTGTTGCTGACTACAGCTTGCGTTTCAGAACCACTGCCTCCCAAAAGAAATGATGACCTGGTAAGTGTGCCCACATCCTTACATAACAACAGTATTTATAATCAAAGGGTAATTTTTATGGCCCCAAATATGCTTGGCAGACAGAGAGCTTTGTGAATCATCTAGTGAGACTCTCCATCTAATAGAGGGTGGTAAGGATCATGTGAGTGGAGGATAATGAAAAAATGGTAGTCACGTATGTTTTTCTTCAAGAGCCAGATGCTGGAGGCAAGTGATTCCGCTCTAATTTTCTTTCTCCCGCTCTATTTTTTTTTCTTTTTTTAATGTATATTTGTGATCCTCATGGCTGTAGAGGAAAGCCAGAAAATGTGACCCAAAAGTACTCTAGAGGCTCAAAATCTATTGCTTTTCTTAAAGAGAATTTCTTGATTTAGCAGACTGTTGCGTCTGACTTGTGATTTAAAAAAAAAAAAATCCCTCATAATGTTCTGTTCGGAAGGGACACGAGGCTTGACAACAGGAGAACATAAGCAATGTTGTAGAGAAGTTAATATGTACATCTGTAGCTAATACAGAGTTAGATGCTTGGAGTCGCACTGTAATGTCCTCAATACAACATAAGATTAGATATCAAGAACATCTAAATCGTTGTTCTGACACTTAATGCTGAGTTACTGCTTAGCCACAAATCACACAAACTCTGCTCTTCCTGGTTTTGTCTGTTGGGGTGAATATTTTCCACCTGCACTAGTGAGATGTGGTGACTCACATTAATCTGTTCCTTTCTGTTCAGTCCTTTTGGAGGTATTATATATAGCAAATCCTCAGCATCCATTCTAAGTATCTTACATGGTTGCTTAGAAAGAATACAGAGACAGGTCAAATCCTTCCATCGTGACTGCAAAGCAGTAACTGGGTTGTTTGGCAGACGCTAAGTCAATGGGGTGCTGTATTACTATCAACAGCTTCAGCAAACTGGCATCTCGCTGGAGGGAATACTGCAGAAAGTGTGCTGGCTGTAGGTGCTGGGTCCATAGGAAGGTGGTGAATTTTAACAGTGCATTTCTGAAAGAGAGAAAAATTGTTTGTCTTATTTGCAGCAAGCAGGGTCTGAATGGTTACATAATATACATCTAGGATTAGCAAAGAAAATCTGTGTTTGGGAGGTGGTTTGGGATTCATCACACTATCTACTATAAGTATGGGATTAATTCTGCCTGACACCTCAAGCCCAAGAGTTGAGTGTCTAAATTAAATGAATTGTTCAAATTTCTTTAGTCTTTGAAGATGTCAATAGGTGCACAGTAAGGGATGATTATGTGGGTGCATCCCAAAGTGTCTAACTCTCCCCATTGCCTACAAAGGCAGACAGATGACAGTTGCGATTAGATGAGATGAAATTGGGCCCAAGCACCTAGTTGCAGGTATCTAGGAGATAAGCTCTTGCATAGTCAACTGAAAGGGGATGGTTTCTTCTGAGGATAATTGAGAGCATTCCAGCTAGACTCTCACTCTACATCATTCACTGAAAAAGCTGTCCATATCTTTACCTTTCTACCTTTACCAAAGATGTCTACATTCCTACTGGGTACCTAAGCTAAAACCTGAATACCCACTGACAGTGCAACTTATAACAGCATGAGTATTCCTATAGTACCTGCAGGAATACCTTCAAAAGGTGAGGTTTTGCTGCAACATTAATTTCTAACCTCCTCTTGACAGAAGCGTTCGTGTCAGTCTCCAGCAAATACTGATATATATTCTGGCTTGACCATTTTTGTAGTCTTAAAGAAAATGCTTGGTGATGGTTACACATGGTTTTACATTAGTGATTATTAACAAATAAACACTTTGGACTCTTTCATAGTTCCTGCAGAAATTAAAATAATATATTTTATGTCTTGAACTCTTGCAAATATCTAATTTCATGAGTGCATGGTACTAAATAATCGAGGAATAAAACTGGGGCAATATCCATGCTTCCCTATCAGCTCCTCTCAGGTTGCTGTGGGGCAAAGGGCCCTTTCTGCACTAATTATGTCCAGTGTGCTGAAAGGTTTGGCTAGAGCCTTAGCCAATAGAGCTTGGCAAAGTTCTGACATGGCTAGATAAGCCTTTCTCCCCACTGACTTGACTACCAGGGCTGACAGCTGCCAAGTCCTGTTGTCCTCAAATGGAATTTTTCAAAGGTTCCTTCTCAAACTGTTGCCACGACTGTCATGGAGCGAGGCCTGCTTTCTAGGTCAGCGGTTTTGTGTATATCACATGTATTTGCCACCTCCTCCTTGTAAATTCTGTGCCTGAAGAGGCTGCTTTGAATGAAGTTACTCCATAATTAATGTGTGAGTGTGTGCAATATTTTGTGCCCTCCTTTTGTCCCAGTCAAGTTGTTTCTTCAGGCCTGGGCTGAAGTAAGGAGCTGATCTCTATATCAGTAAGATTGGCAGGGTGCTGGGTAACTCAGCTCGCACAGCATGTGTCCTGATGGTTTGAGAAGGTGCAAAGTTGTTAACCTTGTCACTGCCTTCCAGAGATGCTGAATTTAGAGGATAAAAAAACCCACCACTGCTGAAACACTGTTTCAAGCAGTTTTTCTTTAGTTAAGGCATCATATCCCTGTTTTGGAATAGAATCACAGGATGGTTTGGGTTGGAAGGGACCTTAAAGCTCATCCAGTTCCAACCCCCCTGCCAGCAGCAGGGACACCTTCCACTAGACCAGGTTGCTCAAAGCCTCATCCAACCTGACCTTGAACCCTTCCAGGGAGGGGGCATCCACAACTTCTCTAGACAACCTGGGCCAGTGTCTGACCACCCTCCCAGGAAAGAATTTCTTCCTAGTGTCTAATCTAAACCTGCCCTCTTCCAGTTTAAAGCCATTTCCCCTTGTTCTATCACTAACTGCCATTGTAAAAAGTCCCTCCCCATGGGATGACAGAAGGTGTCATGTATATCATTGACCACCACCTGTGGGTCTGGGATAGTATCTTTATTGGGTAATATAGCCTGCTATGTCACTGAATGCTGAGAAAATACCTGCATTGGGAATCCTGAACCCTGGTGCAAGTAGAGTGTTTTCTCTGCTGGTGCCTTTCTCCTTTGTGGGCTGCCAACCTGAGACTGTCCTTCTCTCATCTCATTCAGTATTCTGGCTTTCATTATTAATTAGAGGTCAACTTTATACTGTCATTGATTAAGTTATTCACTAACACTTGTTTAAATTATCAGACCAAATTTGAAATGTTAGTAATGAACTTGCCCTGAGTTATGGCATGAGGATGAAAGTAAAAATCAAACCTTCACCTAGGTAGGACTTATACTTGTAATAAGGCAAAGAAAATGTTGGGCAAAAACATCTGGATTCTGCACTTGAAGTCTAAGTGGATGAAAGATTATGAAAATGCAGGATGGGTGTCATTATGTGTAGTAGAAAAAGTGAGATGGCTGAAGATTAGATCAAACTAAAAAGAGGATAAAAATCATCAGCAGCTGTGAGATGAGAGTTGCTGTCCTATATAAATAGGAAAGTATATGTAATGGCATGGTTCTTAATATGAGGATTCAGACTCATTTCAATATTTATCTAATTACATGAAAAGATGGTTGCAAGAGATGTCGCTTGGGAACTGAAGACTCGCTTGATTCTCTGAACAGGAAGGGTTTAGCCAGGCTATTGCACAGTAACCTATTTTGAAAGAGACTGTTAACCTAAGTAATGGTGTACGTTTTAGTTATTAAACTTGGTCTATCACTTGTTAAGCCAAAATTTCGATAGTTATGTTGGTAAGGAAAGTCTGTTGCCTGCTTCTTATGGCTTTGCCTGGTACAAGCCCTGGTGTCTTCTGCTCCCTTTTGGTGAAAAGGGTAAGATGCTGCCCCAGGGATGTTTGCATAGTGATTTGTTCAGAACTGGAGATGAACAGAGCCACTGGAGGGGAAGCTCTCTCCTTTAGTTTGTGGGTGACCTGAAATGAACTGAGCTTCAGAGAGGGTTTCATTTGCATAACCTATGTAAGCAGAGTTATAGCATTGGGAATCTCTGTAACTCACGCTGAAATGGTTACATATGGGAAAGAAACTTAAAGGAGAAGGAAAAGGCTACTAACTAGTTGGAGACTCTGTATCCGTCATAGTGTGAGTCATACTTGTAGGCTTGCATAATGATGTATTTTTTTCTCTCCAATGGAGATTGCACATAATTTGAAAAAAAAAAAACTTATGAAAGAAAGGAAGTTGCAGAGAGGTTTATGAGAGCAAATTACAGAGCAGGGCTGAAGCATCTCCAGTCCTTGCCACTACTGACATCCAAACTCAGTGTAACTTTGCTGTGTGCTGGCAAGAAGTTAAAAATAGGTAACACTTACCCAGACTCTGGAGACAAATCTGAGTAAATTCCTTGTCTTTAGTGGTGCAAATATATGATGTTCGTTTCATTGCTTGCCATAGTGGCTGGAGAAAGGAAAGCAAAATTGTAAAGGGTCACTTTCACAAAGGACCCAGTTACTAAACCTCTACTAACATTTTTCTATGTATAGGTGCAAGTATACACATGCTGGATATGAAGCACATGCTGCACTTCTCTTGATGATAGTGTTTCTTTCACACTTCATAAAGGTTTTCTGTTTTTATCCCCAATGGATGATTGCAAGTATAATGGTAACGGATGTTGATGACATTCAAGAAACATTTCAGTGATCCCAGGGATTTCTTGAGGGATCCTCTAAGGTGTTTGTGCAGATGGTACTTTGTTTATAAAGAGAATTCCTGCTTTTTAATCTAATTAGTGTGACTTTTGACTTTTCTTGATCGTGGATTACACTTAGGATGCAAAGCAGTGTCATTTAGATAAAACATGTTTGAAACTACTGCAGAATGATGGCTTCGTGTTTAAAGTGGTTGCTGTTTCAAAACAAACACTAACAAATGGGCTGAAGAGCAGACTTCTGAGAGGGTTTTTCCTCATGGAATCAATTTTAGGGA
>NW_010333504.1:144196-149538 GCF_000700745.2 Antrostomus carolinensis | reverse complement strand
AGAAATTGCAGGATATCCTGGCGTGATCTAGTGAGTGATATGGCAAACATCAGTAGGATGGTTAAAGCCTGATTTCTTTTCAGAAAATAGTGGTGAATAGCAAAATTAGTATGAAGGGGTGGGGTGTTGAAAAAAAAAATAATAGAAAGAAAAGCAAAGAAAGTGAGTTAATTTATCTTCGCAGAATGTGCCTTATGCCAGAATTTAACAAAAAAATGCTGCCTCTTGTTGAAGGAGACAGGAATCAAGACACAGCAATAGACATAAGAGAGAATTCCCCACAGCTGAGAAAAAGTTAATCTTTTTTTCTTCTACGTAAAAAAAAAAAAAAAGTCATTTCTAGGGGTTCCCCCCCGCCTAGCCCCTGATCTAATAATGTCCTGGTTCATGTAGCGCCCACGTTTAACTATTAGGAAACACAGACTTCTGCTTCTATTTTAACAGTCAAGAAGAGCAGCAGCACTGTAGCATGTTTATGAGTGCGTGTTGTTTTGCCTTATTGAGGGACACTTCTCCCTGGGGAAAGGAGTTCATTTATCTTCATGTTAGCTCCAGAGGGAAATTGTCTGGAGCAGAGAACAGTTAGTTGTAGTAAGCAGTGTATGTATGTGCCGTGTTTTGATGTAGTTCACTGACAGCTAGTGACCAGACCTAATCCGTCAAACTCATTTCACCTAAGACCTAAAGTGTAATTCCAATTCTGATCTTTAAGGTAAAAGCATCAAAAAGCTACTTGGCTCCTAACCTTCTATTTTCCCGTAAATAATACCTTTTCTTCTTTCGTTTTTTTTTTTTTTTTTTTTTTTTGCTTATTTCCTCTTTAGAAACACTGATACTCACTGATGTTTGTGTTCTGCTCTTGTGTGGGGGAAAAGAAAAAAAAAAAAAAGCCAGTAGTACTATACAGACAGTTTATTGAGTATAATATATTATCATGCAGTCACTGCATTAACATAATTTAAGTAGCTGAACCCCTATCCTTACCTGTTAGTTTTTCCTAATTTGGTATTTCTTACCGGTTTGTTACCTTAGGTTATACCTTTCAGATTAATTAGAAAACTGAAGTCACTTACAGTTGTTAAAGGTTCCTTGATAATTTTATAAGAACAGGAGTCTTGATTGTAGGAATTATTTGTTACCTAGGTAATAGCTATTAGCCAACAGGATTCCCAACTACAGGCTCCCCTTGGCTACTTCTGTTTCCTGTGATGGACTGGGAGAGAAACCACTGTCTTATTCATAAAATTATAGAATCACAGAATGGTTTGGGTTGGAAGGGACCTTAAAGATCATCCAGTTCCAACCCCCTTGCCATCAGTTTCTCAAGATTGTCTATTCTTGAGACTCAGATTCTACCTCTGAGTTTAAGAAAGATATTTCTCACCCTCCTGAAACAGCTCTTGTTTGACTAGTCTCTGTTTTCAAATTTTCTTAACTACTGCAGGGTTGGCAATGCCACCTTTCTTCTTTTATTTTGAAAGAAGTTAAAAATATTCAGGGTAGAAGCTGAAAATGCAACACAACATTCTCTTGATGCCGAAACATTCATGACCAAAAGCTTGTCTTCTTCCCATACAATTTTTATTGTTTCTGATGGCACTAGAGAGTACACAGAGTTTTGTCCTGGAAAAGAGGGACAGCAGCTGACATGGACCATTCTTTGCAGACTGGACCTAAAAAGGCCAACAGCAGATACTATTTTTTATCTCTTCATCTTTTGCTTACTTGTAAAAAGAAAAAAACTTTATGAATATTAATAAATGGGACTGGCTGGTGAAATGATAAGGTGATGGCCAAGGGGCAGTACTGTGCTTCTGGAATATCCACTCACTAGTGTCAAAATTGCCTAGATGTGACAGTTTTTCAGGGTACCTTGCACTTGATTCACCTGGCTGAACCAATGATTTTATGGTTGAGATCTTAACCCGTGTAGGAGGTTTAGGCATTATTTGGCTTCACTGTGTCCAAGGACTGTATGTTGTGGGTTTTTTGTTTTGTATATTTTATTTAATGATTAAGAAACATATGTAGGAATACTTTAAATCTAAAAGTAAGTAAGGGACAAAGTATTGTATTACTCTTGGCATCAGGCCAGGTAAAAGCTTTCTAAAAGATCCTGTTCTTCTATTGGATGCATTATTCTTCAAATCCCTTATCGAACAGGTGTACACAATGTATGTTTCATGAAATTATATTTTTCTCACATTAAATGATTATTGAACTGGGTTTGCATTACTGCACAAGTACTGCCTCTCAAGAAATCTTAGCGTAAAGCCCCAACAACCCATGTCTGTTAGTAGACAATAACAAAGAATCTGGGCTGAACCAAACAATGTTGCTGGGCTGTCTTTTAGAATTGAGATTTGAGAAAGAAGTTGGAGGTACGTAGCAGTTCCACAAACAAAGATTGTTATTAGCACTGCATTTTAGTTCTGGCTAAATGTTAAATGTATAAAAACAAGGGAATAAAGGATGACTTTTTCAGTTACTTTGTCTGGGACTTGGCTGAAAGAATCATGCTAGAATAAAGGCTCGATGATAGGAAGGCTGATTATACCTAGGCTGATGTTACAAAGTACAATTACTAGATACCGTTGTGAGTATCATAGGGAAAAACAGGAGTGGGATTTCACCAAATACAGCTGGATGCATGAGTCTTGACAACATTTTCAACCTAGAAAAAGCATAAGCATGGTGGCTTTCAGTACCATGAGCAATGCTATCATTTTCCTGAGCCCAGGAAACACTTGTTGCAGCCTTGAGATTATTCTCATGCAGGAGAATTTAAAGAGAAAAGTGTTTTGGGTAATTCCTTGGAGAAAGTAAACCACAAGTTTTTTTTTTTTTTTCTCCGAAGTTGCATAGCTGTGGAGTATTTTATTGACTATCTTGTATGATGCAAGACTTTTCTCCTGAAAGTCAGCTTTTTTTATTACAAAATTCTGCTAAGTTGTTATATTTACAGTAATTACAGTGATTGATTTAACTAATATTTATATAATGCAAGTGCTAGAATTAAAGATACCAGTGGAACCTTAATTTGATTCTCTTTTGCATATGCACTATAATATAGTCTTTAATTATGTGAATATGTACTATTTTATTCATACAACTGTATGTCTGCATGTACCCAGAATATCCTGACTACAGTACTTACCTGTAGGTCCTCTACTGCTCTGAAGTATTGGTATCACTTCTCAGTTTAGTTTCTGCTACACAGCTAGAGTTTGCTTGTGCCCTAGGAGTTTTCATATTTAGCACACATGCTATTTCTGGTTTTATTTCATGCTTTATAGCTGTACTATGCCATATTTCTTCAGCTTCCAGCTGAAATTGTTCTTGTGTTCTGGATCTCTTCTGGAATCGCAAAGGCTCAGATTTAGTAGTACAGAAAGCTTGTGGGCAACGTCAAGATGTTGGGCAGGCAGGGTCATACCCACAATGTTGTGTAGTGTTAGTGTTGTGTTCAAACATGTGTTATAGATGTAAAAAGATAAACAAGACTTCTGTTGCATCATCCATTCTCTATCCAGAGATGAATTGGAAGGAATTTTGTTACAGGACATCGCTCCAATAGTGCTGTCTAAGGTGTGACGGTGCCGTGGTTATGAGAGTGATGATATCAACTGTTGTATGATGCAGTGCCTGAGAGTCATGAGTTCCTTGACAGACAGAAGACCTGGATAAGACATTGCTGTGATGGAAAGGTCCCTAAAAGCTCTGTTTACCATCAGGGAATGCTGTAGGGAATCATCACATCATCCTTAAAGGTTGTTGTCTGTGTAGCTTGACTCACACCTGAATTATATTTTCTCCTAAAAAGAGTGGATGTAAATTTCATAAAATCTCATACTAGTTTCTGAACTCTTGTTCTTCTTCTCTCTACATGTTAAAATGAGGGTGTTGTTTGGGAAGGTGAAAGAACTAGGCTGACAATAATAGCACATCTCTCTTCCTGAGTATTCTTTCATTCCCTCCAACTGGGCGCAGTGTGATCCTGAAGCAGTTGATCTATTTGTTTGTTATTTAACCTATTTGAACATATGTCCCCCTCCAACATGATGTTAGGGTACATACTAATGGTACCAGATTAGAAATGAGCACTTATCACATCTGTTTTGCTTGAGAATCACAATGTGACCATAAGATCTCATAGTTATCATATACATAGTGCATTTTAATCAAACCAACAATTAACTTGGATTGTGTGTGCAAGTTTGTTATCAGTAAGGCTTTTTTATCAGTATAAATCTCTGAATGGGGATTTCTATCACTGCAAATGTATTTTTAAAAAAAGCAATTGAAGTAATAGATAGGAAACACCTTGCACAAAGCTATTAACACCATTAACTCCCAATATACTTCAAATTCATTGAAAACCTGAATTAACAGTACAGCAAATTTTTAACAAGCCTGCACAAGATCTAAGATTTTAGGTATAAAATATATCAAAAATACAGACATAATTCTGACTTTGCAAAATGAAGAAGCTCTCTCTGAAGGTCTCAAATCTGTGCCTATCCCTTTCCAAATGCTCATAAAAGTTTCACAGCTTGGCAAATCTCCTTAGCCTTTTGGCTTGACTGGCCATAGAAAGGAAAACTCTGTGGCCAGAGATGACAGTTGGCTGGTGGTTATTTTAATTTTTTTTTTTTTTTTTTAGATGGTCTAAGCTGAGCTTCTCTCTTGCCTTTCAATTCAAGCTTTTGCTGTTTGCACAGAACATCTACATTAAAAAAAAAAGGACATTTGCTTAATTCTATAATTATTTTAGTTTCTACTCTTAAATCAGTGTTGCAGTTCAGTGAAACCTTATCCTCCATTTGGTTTCACAGTTCCTGACAGAATCACAGAGCGTGTGTATTGCCTGCTGACAAGAAACACCATCATCCCCATGCTGTGCCTCTGAAAGTGCTGAACCAAAAGCACAAGTATCATGTACTTAGAAACTCAGGAAAACACATAATACATACGTGTCAAGAACAGCAGAATGAAAACAGAGAGCTTCTAATGTCCTTAAAGGCAGGTCGTGTGTTATCACTGATATTCACTACCCCAGTGAAAAATCATATCTGCCTTTTTATATAAAACTGCATGTTGGAAAAATGGTGAGATATCTTCCACCATGAATTGACATCCTCTATTCTATTTAACCTTAAAGCTGTGCAAAATCAGTGCCACAGAACTAAAAAGCCCTCCTCTGGCTCATTATGTTGAGGAATCTGTGCAAGTTTTGTCACAGATTTAAGCCACAACAGGCAGCAGAGGCTGCTATACAAGGCAAATATCCGAGGTGTGTAATTTTCTTTCCTCAAAGAATATGCACAGGTCATACAGCAGGG
>NW_010333504.1:134711-144153 GCF_000700745.2 Antrostomus carolinensis | reverse complement strand
ATTTAATTTGGATGGGGTATCCTATGGGCTACATTGACAAAGGCTTTTAGGCTGCCTCTAGCTAAGTTATGCCCATTACTCTGGTAGGTTCTGAGCAGAAACCAGTACGCAGTTGTAACACAAGCTTGATGTTTTGGATTTTTTGAGGGATTTTTTGTAGATCAACAGTGTGTAGGTGGTGGTCATGCAATGCACAGTAGAAGTACTTTTTTTTTTTTCTAATAAACTCTAAGATCTGTAAATAAACTTGAGGGAAATGCAAACTGTTGCTATACTCCCAAGGAACAGCAAGACTTGCAAGATATAGATAGGAATGAGCTCTAAGAGGACAGTTTGCATCTCCACTCGAACAGTCCAACCATTCAGATCTGCAGCTAGTGAACAGGGCTAGCAGTTGGTTAGCCATGGCTGTGTATTTTTCACAGCTCATACAGTGCTTGGGCTGATACCCTGTTGCTACAGCTCAAGACTAAACTACAGACTTTCTTTGACATCAAAGGAAATATTTACATCAGGCTGAAGTTCTGCTGCTGTTCCTGGGCATAATATCTCTGCAGCACCATTCTCCAGTGCCAGCTGGTGCTTATTTCGTGAGCCCAGAAATGTCTTTGTGGGGAGAGTCTGTTCCAGAAAACTGTTGCTCTTGAAGCTGTTATTCACTCCGTATCTTTCACAGTGACCAAAAGGGATCTGGAAATGCAAGCAGAGGCAAGCAGCGGTGGTTACCATGGCTGCTCTCACAAATCATTCAACAGGGAAGGCTTGGTGGTGTTGTAGGAACTGGCCTGAAAGTTGCATGCCAGATAAAATTGGCATCTTACTGCCAACACTGCCATATGGCAGTGTGTGGCATTCACGCTGATCTACTGAGTGTCTGAGAATCATGTCATCTACCTTGAAAAATGGCAAGGAAGTTGAGGATCTGGGGATGTTGATCTCTAAATGGAAAAAGTGGTCAGTTCTTAACTTTTGCTGTTCAGCCTGTATGTCACTAATCCCAGAAATACCTTAGGCAGGCAACAACACAGAGGAGAGTAGGTTACCTGGTCAGGTAGCTGTGCTCATATGTGAGAGATCATCCTCCTTCTCCTTCCCCCTTCTTGATGTCCTCTCATCATACGATTCTTAGTAAACACAGCTGTTAGTTTGGACAGGCCAGTTAGGAAAAAGCATTTACAGCAAAGCCTCATAGTATATCTCGTTATATAGACAAGCCCTTGAATAAATAAATCAACCTCTTGTGACTTTTTCAACCTGTGGTTTTCACAGTTCCTTGCAATGACATTTGAGGCATTGTTCATCGGTACGAAGGATCTCATTCACTAGACATCGCCCTCTAGAGTGATCATTTATATCCACTGCCTTGTTTCTGTGTGTTTTGAGTTCTGCTCTGACACTGATTCTTCCTGTTTCTTTAGGCAATAACATAGATAGGTTTCTCTGTAACAGCCTTAGGACCTGGGAAACTGATGTTGACTGTATGACAGCAAATAAGATGTTTGCTGTTACTGAAGTTCTACTATGTACTGGAAACTTGAAATTCTTGAAAAGCTGAAAAATATTTAAGATCTTGTCCCTCTCAGTATTGACCTGTTGGGGTCAATACTCCCCAGAGCTGCATGGCTAAGAGCAGAGCCACTCTCCAGCACAGGTTAAGGAGGCAGTTTAGGGAAGTGAAATAGCTGTGATTCTTTTGTGGATTTTGGCAGGGAGCTGGGTTGTTACATCTGCTAAACCAGTGAAGAGCCTGTAAGATGACAACTTTGACTGGGATGGTTAGTGGTAAAGACTTTTGTCTTTTTCTGCAAGAGGTAAGTGTCTCTGGAATTGTTCTACTGACCTCCCTCCTTACATCTTTTCTCCTCAGTCTAGAAGAGTTAGTCTGAGTCACTTGTTTAGGCTGATGATGACACAATAACAAAAACAGGAAGCATAATTATTGTACAAGCCTTGCCTCCTTTCCTCCTCCTCTTTTGTTCCTTGCCTCACCCCGCACCCATTTTATTTGAATTTTGCTGTCAGTTATTTGCAAGGACTGACTGGCTTTTGGCTCCTGCTCCTTGTTCTCGACTTCATTCATAGCACAACATCAAGGCAGAATCTTGTCTAGTGCTTAAGTTTATACTGTCTCTTGGATGTGTAAAGGGATGCTGAGTGTGATCATTCCCTGTGCTTGAAAACCAAATGGTACTGATGAGTGGAGGGACTTAGGGAATTATAATTGGGAACCTGGTTGCCAAGTTCAGAATAAAATTGTGGGTGGAAAATTCCACTCGGGCAGATGCTATCTGTTACCTATAATAGTATCCTTTCACATGGACTTTTCAACAACACTACACATGATCATAATGATTCCTTGTTGTTTTTTAAAAAAGTGTATTTCTATATGCTAAAAATCATAATAACATTGGAGAAAGAAAAACATGTATTGAGTAGAGGGTAAGATAACTTGATGTTGTTAAATAAAATTTTAAGTGGATAATAATCAGTATTTTCAGTTTTGTAATCAAATGAGGGAAATACTGCCCTATGAGTATATATAATAATTAGTTCCAAAAGTAGAAGTTCTTTAAAATAAAGCTACTTTTTCTTTTTGAATGATATGATTTAACATGAACTGCCAGCTGTAACAACAGTACATCTTGCACTACACGTTTTAATAGACTGCATGGATAACTTAAGACCAGGTCAAAAAAGTTTTTATTAGTTAAGCTCCAAATTAATTTCTCACTCGTATAACTCACTTATAACCTAACCTGAGTATCAATATTGTTTTATTCTGTACTAAACTTTTTCCTTCCAGCTTTCAGTTAATAAAGAAAGTATTTTCTTTAAAAGATGCAGGCAACCCCATTTTTCCCTTCTCCCCATGCACAAAAATAACATATCTGTACTCAAACCAATAAAGAATGCACTGTAGATAAATTCATACTGTACCAATGGAGTGTAAGGATTCCATTAATGCTTTAGTGATATTATCAAGGAAGAAGAAAGGCAAAATGGATCCATGGCTTTTACTCTGCTGGGTCTGTAATGAAGCAGTGTTGTAGCAACTGCTGTCTTTTTTTTATTTTTTATTTTTTTTTCCTGTAGGCATCAGTTGGTGTATTGTGAAAGTTTAAGAAAAAAAAATTAAAAATTCCTGACATTTCCTTCTTTCTTTTTCTGTCTCTATTTTTTCTTTTTTTTAAAGAACAGGCAGCTTCCTTTTGTTACTGCTGTGATGTACTTTTCCCTACTAACTCCAAGACGGAGCCTGAAATGCAATATGGAAATTACTAATATGACAGAGAAATATGAGCTTTATACTGTAGAAAAAGTGGCTGTAGCAATATATCAGAGAAATTATTGAATGTTATCGGTCATAGCACAATTTATTATTTTACCAGTGTGCTGTGAAAAGTTGCTCAGCCAACTCAAAGCTCTCCTACTATATTAGTGCTGTCTGGGAGTTTAACTGGTAGCGCTTCACTAAATGCAAACGCAGTAATTATTTGTACCTTAGCCCCTTGGATTCCTCCCTCCCCACCCCAACCCATCATCTTAACATACTGTACGTGCAGTAATTTGATTTACTATTTTTATTTTGGACTTTGTGCAGTAAGGCTTTCACAGAGGAAAGATGGCTGAAAGATATAAAGGAGGGCTGAGGATTTGGAAACTGTCTGCTCTGCACTTTGTATGTGCTCCCTGCCAAACTCACGTGTAACTCTCATTAATGCTAATGGGATTTAATACAAGCTGCAAGAGGAAAATATCCTCATTTATTTTGTACTGAATCTAGTGGTAGCAAAAGTGCTGTATTGACAACTCTGGAGCTCTCTATTTATCCACAGAACAGGCAGTGTCAGAATAAGTTTTCTCTTACAACCTGGTGTCTCAATCCTCTTCTGGGGGGATCTCTGAAGGACAGCACAGTCACTGCCACTCTCACCTGCATGGATAACAGTTTTGTGCTACGCTACCAGCCCACTCAAGATTTCCCACCCTTCACCCAAGATACACAACTCTTTGGAGATACTAAACTTAAGCTGGGCTTGAATAAGTGCTAGAAGGATGAACAGTAAAAATGACCTCTTTCAAATCACACAAATGGCCTGTCCTTATAGTTCTGCCTGTAAATTCTTCAGACCAACGTACCTGCAAGAAGGAAACTTCTCCCAGGATTTACTGGCTTGGACATACAACGTTATGTTGACTTTTAAGTAGGGGGTTGCTTAAATAAGTCCTTTAAAACTGCTGATGGTTCCAAGCAATGTCACTGGGTGTAGGTGATGTGACAGCGACAAGTTTAGTGGCACATATGCGCTTCATTTTTCAGTCTTATTGAATGATAATGATAACTTTACAAGATGTTTTCTGATATATGCATATATATATTTTAAAACTTTATGCTGGTGCCTATCTATGGAAAAATCTCTGTGTACTATAATCTTATTCTAACAGATGTATGCTCTCTTCACCTCCAAATGCTTAGTGTAAAATGGGTCTTATGGAACAAAAAGCTTGAGTTTCTATATTGTCCAAGTTGTCATCTCAAAAGTGGTTTGAAGTAAACAAAAAAATAATAATGGAATCAGCTGGAAATTACCATCTTTTGGGTCTCTGAAGGCATCTTGTAAAACTTAACAAGATACTAAGTAATGGTTTAATCAGTCTCTCATTTTTTGTGAGATCAAAGAAATGGTTGATCCTTAGGTAGTAGATAAAAGGTATTGGAAAAGGAAAGCAATAATATAAAGCTAAGATGTGTTTTGAAATTTGGATACTAGTCTTTGCTTTATGTTTTCTTCTGTAATGTTGCAGTTACTTGTTGTTTGGGTCATTAAATCAACCTGCAGATGCCAGGAGAGGGACCTCATTCTGAAGTTTATATTCTGTAGTTGCACTGGATCTTTGCTGATACTACAGGTGATTACCTGATGAGCTCCATTTCTAATATATAATTCAGCAACAACAACACTTTGTTCTTTTATTTGGGAAAGCACGTGGTAGGTTTTTACAGATTCAGGCTGGTCACCACTGCCAGACCTGCTGGCTATATACCTTCCCATAAAAAATATACTGGTCTGCTTCTCGATGAACAGAATTTGGATTTGTAGAGCGTGAGGCTTGTTTGCCAGGCTTTTTAACTGAGCTAAACAGTCCACTTCTACAATTTATTTAATTAATGTTCATCTCATTAGTAGGGATCTATCTTAGCCATCTACCATTATACAGTAAATTGCTTTAATGAATTCTGTGATTCTCTCAAAATTCCCAATCAGATGAGAAGCCCTGCTAATATGATAAGTCAAGAAAGTACAGCTTTGGAGATTCATTAAATTTTATTTCTTATAAATTGTCTCTGGAAAAACTCTGAAAGAAGCACAATACTAAAAAGGGGCCATTAGCAGTCCTGCTTGTTAGAGATGATGAGAAAGCACAGTTTAGTTTAGCTTTGAACTTCATTAGCACACTATTGTTTTTGGTTTGATGAGGTTCTTTTTTATTTGGATATTTAATGTCTTGTAGGAATGAGGACTTACTGCAAAGTATTGTGGTCAAATTCCTTTTAAAATAGGCTGTCAATGTCTGAATTTTTTTCTTTGGCTTAACTCAAATGACAGAAGAACAAAGTGCATTCTAAGAAAAGTCCACACAATTTCTACTAAATTCAGTTGAAATCTGAATTCAGCTGCACTGTGTACTGGAAAGGATTGGACAATGTGACAAAAAAAAGAATGCAGGACTGATTAACTTTCTGTAGAGAATATCTTGACAGAGCAAGGGCATGATATTTTACTTAAGGCCTGCTTGCACAACCCAGCCCATAGCCCTGAAGGCAATGCCCTTGAAGTCTCCCTGAAGGACAAGAATAAGGAAGAACAGTAAGGTCATAAACAGGAGGGAGGATGTTCAACAGGATTGGCTGGCCACAGGGGTGGTGAGGAAGTGTCCACGTGGAATCGGAAGTAAGGAGAGACTGATCCTGGAAGCGGAAGGAAGGAGAGACTGAGGCTGGCATGAATGCGGAAGTAAATTCACCTGTAACCGATTAGAAGGCAATATGTGTGATATTTAGCTAATTTAGCCAATAGTAGTTTTGTTTGTACCACATGAACCCTGTAGAACCCTATAAAAGTGTGTTGTTTTAAGCTAATAAAGGTCATTATGAAAGTTCACTCTTACCTCCATGAGGACTCCATGAATATTTCTGGGGATCTTCCTACAATTTTCCACTTAATTGTTTTTTCCCCTTTTCCCTCTTCACCTTCTAAATAACACTCCTCCAGTTGAGTTAGTATTCAACCAAATCAGAAAATCATGTGGAAAGGAATTAGAGCACTTTTAAAAGTAGAATAGAATCTTTCAGTTGGAAGTGACCTACAATGATCATCCAGTCCAACTGTCTGATGAATTCAGGGCTGACCAAAAGTTAAAGCATGTTATTAAGAGCATTGTCCAAATGCCTCTTAAACACTGACAGGCTTGGGGTATCAACCACCTCTCTAGGAAGCCTGTTCCAGTGTTGACAACCCTCTCAGTAAAGAAATGCTTCCCAATGTCCAGTCTAAACTTCCCCTGGCACAGCTTTGAATCATTCCCATGTGTCATATCACTGGACACTAGGGAGAAGAACTCATCTTCTCTCCTCTTCAGGGAGGGCGAAGCTGTTCTCAAGCTGTATGAGAATAAACCCAGAATAAACAAAATTCCTAAAATAATTTCTTCTTCATTCTGTATTATGGAAAACAAAAGAAATGCTTGAATTAAAGGTACCATCTGTTCTACTTTTTCACATATTCTCCTTTGTGTTCTTTCCAGTGAACGTAGGCTTATGCCCCTAACCTGTATCAGAGTGGTCATTAGGGCTGATGATGCACTGTTTAATTAACAACTGTGACTCAGAACACACTATCTGATTGTCAGCCATTACTTCAGCCACAGCCTCCACCTGGTTGAGGCCTGTCAATCTTGGAGGTGTCTTCTGCTACACAGAGTGAGCTGTTACCAGTCTCTGCCCAATTTTCTGTGCCTAGAAAATGTTTGGGTTTTTTTTTCCCCCTACATTAAGTAATTTACCTCCAGTTTATTCTGCCCCTCAGACTCTGCTGTCAATTATTGTTCTGATGCATACAGTTTAATTTTCAGACAATTTGATGACAATCTTTTGTTTACAGGCTTAAGTGTCTAGCTACTTTTTATTATGTCTTATTGTCCAGATACTTTTTAATATGAACATATCCCACAGTCATCTTCAGCTACTACTATCATGATTCTATGATCCTATACAAAAGGTTTATAAGTCTTTATATTGATAGTTGTAAAGAAGCTGAAATAAATATATTAAGCTTTACATTAATATGCACAAAATGCCATGATGCCTCTTCCCTGAGGGATAAGTGCCCAATACAGAAAATCTCACAAACTTCTACAATGGTCACAATGTAGTACCATTTGGAATTGTAGCAATTTAGTTAATTAATACTGTATTTTTTTTAATGATGCCAGCAAAATGGGCAGTTTTATTTTTCCTCTCCTCCCTCTTTGTCCCAATGTCTTAAAGCCTTAAAGCTCACTCATTCTCTGGAAGATGACTGTGTAAAAGTAACATCATCCAGCTCAAAATACTTGCTCTTTGAGTGTGTGCAGAGACACACAGCTGCTACAATATAGAAAACAAAGTCTGTAGTGTTTTTCTGCTCTTGTCGGTGCCACAGAGCTAATACGGAGGCAGAGTAAATGACGAGTGTGCTCTTGTGTGGCGTCAATGAAAATGTTTATTTGGACACAGTCTAGTTACTCTTGCACAACCCTGGGAACCTCGAGCATTACCCAGGTGTTGGCGTAGGCAGCCCTTGTAAATGAGGTGTGTGATGGAAAAGAAGTCTCTCTGACTCCCAGCTCCCAGACTGATGTTTCAGGGCTCAGGAACATTAAGGTTACACCTGACTGAGAAGAGATAAATGTGGAGTCTCCTCTGCCCTTTTTTCAAAGTTGAAGTATAGTCAGCTTAGCAGTTAAAAGAGGAAATGTTTTGCAGCCAAATTTTCCAGCTCTGGTTTCCTGCTCGAGTCAAGGGTGTATGAGTCTGCATGGATTATGTGTATGATTTTTAGGCACCAAATCTCTTGTGTAAAGAAGTATAGGGGTAAGTCAAACAATTAAACTTTTTTCCTTTCCTCTCCCTCTCTCCCTTTCTTTAAGCTCTTTGATAGTCACCATTCATAGGGCAGTAGAATGATGTTCCAATAATTTCCCTTCAGCAGCAGGAGACACACTGCTGTATATTATGCCCTTTAGCTAAAAGAAAAATTGATTCTGTCATGTATACATTTATACCTCATCTATTTTTTTTTCAAGGAAATTTTTAACTCTTCTTACAAGACTGAGGTAGGAAATAATAAATTACTCGCATACATGACATGATTCTCTCATCTTGGAAAGCCTGTCCATCTTGAGAAACAGGAAATTCAGAAGCAAAGCTAGACAATGATTGGAGCTCTAGGTAAAAAGAAAGAATAAAAAAGAAAAAAGCAAAATGCTGGAGAACTGAAAGAAACATATATCAAGTGTTGGGAGTCTCTTACTTTCTGAAATTTGAAAAAAAAAACATTTCTTCACAAACAGCCAATTTTTCCATGTGATATTAAAAGGTCTATTATCTTGAGATAGCTGTATGTTCTTTCTAGGAGCAGGAGAGCTTTTGGTTAATTCATTGGGTTAATCAGGCCATCTGGTTTCTGTTCCTGGACTGCCCTGTGTGATGTTGACCATCTCAATTAAAGTCTGTTTCCTCAGCTTTCGGTCTAAAAAACTGTGATAATAGTTACTTTGCTTCAGCAAAGTGGAGTAAAAAATGTAAAGTGATGATACTTGGTGCACTTATGGTTTGTAGCACTGAGCATCCCCTGGTTCTGTGGAGAAACAAATGCAGGCTGTATTACAGAATTCTCATCCCAAAAGGTGATCCAAAAACTTCTAGTAAAGATTTTCTTTATAAAATGCCTTTCAAGACAAAACAGTCATTATTCACAGGATGTTGGGTTTTGACCAACTTCCTACATAAAAAAGGGAGGCAAAAGTAAATAAAAAATTCAGAATGAAAAATTTCTCACTTTCTTCAATTATATTAGTAAATATATAAAAATAAAATACTTTGAGGCGAAAGAAAACTGAACATTATTTTGCAAATGAAACTGAATATTTATTTGGTGTGGTGACTTTTAGCTTGGATTTTGTTTGAGATCAGTTTAAAAGTTCATTTTGAGGAAGTAAAAAGGTGGTCTCTGATGAAAAGCCCTGTTTTACAACTTTGTTTCAAAACTGGTTTTCATAGTATGGTTTGGGTTAGAAGGGACCTTAAAGAACATCTAGTTCCAACTCCCTTGCTGTTTTTCTCATGTTATCTTTACCAGCAAAAGAGGCCTATAGCTCTGTAGCTATAAAGGTTCTTTCC